>NC_057807.1:476008918-476308918 GCF_018294505.1 Triticum aestivum | reverse complement strand
ATGCCACCTGTTACTTTGGTCCAAATAACACCGTCACTTGGATGACCTCTGACACCATACTCATGACACTTGATACAAGCTAATAAAAACTTATGTTCTATGCTATGAGTGATGAACCTACATGGAGCTTATTTTTTTTAAAGGCTTATGTTTTCTTGATATCTTGTGTATGAGATTTGGTTGTGTTCATATCATATTGAGGGAGAGCTCTCTTCATGTTTATTCTTTATGGTATCATATTGAGGGGGAGCTCACCCATGCTTATTCTTTATTTATTGAGCTCCACAACAAATCCTTTCGATATTTTTTCTTGTGTGCATATATGTTGTCATCAACTACCAAAAAGGGGGAGATTGAAAGTGCAATCATGCCCTTAATCAAATTTTGATGTTGATGACAACATGCATGTTGGGACTAATCATGTTTGACAATTATATCTCAGGATTATGTCTCAAGGGCGGTGTGTGGATCATGACTACGGACATACAAACATATATTCATATATCACTCGATAGCAGAGACACAAGACAAAGACAAAAAGCTTCGGCTTATTTTTCGGTTTGTTCTTGAGTATAGGGATCCCACACTATTAAGAGGGGATCGTTGGATTTCGTGGAAGAACTTGCTCAAACCCACAAAATTCACTCACATATCATTTCAAGATTCTTCCTCTTACTTATGCACAAATATTGGTATGTTCCTAAGAGGTTCAGCTACCACCGGACGTCTGAAAGTCTGTGGACGTCCGGCCTCTCTCAGCCGACCGGGCTTCTGGCTCTCACCGGTTGGCTGGTGCATCTCCACAGAACCGATATTAGCGGAAGACCGGTCCCACCGAACATCCGGCCACCGGACGTACGCTCATCTCCGGATATCCGTTGCACTTCAATAGAATGATATTTGTGGATTTCCGACCACTCCGGATGTCTGGCCTCCGGACGACCGGCACCTTCTGGGCGTTCGCTGGCTGTGAAGTCCCATACCTCGTCTGTGCCCCTGGTAGATGTTCTAGTGACCGGACGACCGGCGGCCCGGGCGGACGTCGGGTCTAATCTGTGGCACCGGTCGTCCGGTACCCACCGGACGTCCGTTAGACCCTGTGCACTAAGTGGCTCAATGGTCTGTTTTACACTCATACTATATATAGCCTTCTTCCTATCACGGGAGAAGGTTGACCATTCACTTTGAGCTTTCTAAGAACACATCTCACTCCCTCTCTTGACACCATACACCAAATCCTAGAACCCCAAGGGATTTGGGAACATTTGAGAGAAGTTCTCCAACCAAGTGATAGATCCACTTCTTCTCCTTCTACTCACCCAAGGAATTCGTGATTTGACCAAGTTCTTGAGCAATCCCCAACGTTCTTGTTACTCTTGGAGGTTGGAGACTCCTAGGCGGTAGGAGTCCTTCAGAGAGGAATCGACCATTGTGATTACCCTCGGAAAAGTTTGTGAGGGTTTGGAGACCACCCCAAGGTCTACCACTAGGGGTTGAGAAACGCCTCCGTGGTGTTGTCTCAAAGAGACAATAGGGTGAGCCTTCGTGGCGTTGGTGTGCCTTCGTGGTAACATCCACCTCTCTAAACGGTGACATAGCTTCCCTTCAAGGAAGTGAACATCGGCATACATCCTCGTCTCTCTGAGTTGTGGTTATCCCTAACCCTAACTCCCTACTTGTGGTTTCTTGTCTCTTGGTCTTACGTATATCATATTGTACTTGCTTACTTTCTTACTTCTGGTACTTGGTTACCTTGCTTAGCTCATAACATAATACTTGCAATTGTTAGGATAAACTTCATATTCCGCATTACTGCCTCAAATTGCTAAGTAATAATTAAAATTGTAATTGTACCTATTCACCCCCCTCTAGGTCCATCTCGATCCTTTCAGTGTGTTCTAAGGGTGCCCCCCACAAATATATAGGTTGGGGGAGGGGGGGCAGCCAGGGGCGCCCAAGTAAGCCGAATCCTACTTGGGGTTCCTCCCCAATTCGGCCCGCCCTTTCCTTATTTATCGGACAGGAAGGAAAGGAAGGGAGGAGGGAAGGAAGGGGGAGGCCGAATCCACCCCCCCCTTCCTTTTACCTTCTCCTCCTGGCTCGGCCCATATGGGTGGCGCATCAGCCCCTAGTGGCTGGTGGTTTCCCCTCTTGGCCCAATAGGCCCATATATTTTGCCGGGGGTGCCCGGAACCCCTTCCGGTGACTCGATACGTACCTGATACCCTCAGGGACATTTCCGGTGTCCGAATACTATCGTACTATATATCAATCTTTACCTCTCTACCATTTCGAGACTCCTTGTCATGTCCGTGATCTCATTCAGACTACGAAAAACATTCGGTCACCAAATCACATAACTCATATAATACAATATCGTCATCAAACGTTAAGTGTGTGGACCCTACGGGTTCGAGAACTATGTAGACATGACCAAGACACCTCTCCGATCAATAACCGATAACAGAACCTGGATGCTCATATTGGCTCCCACATATTCTACGAAGATCTTTATCGGTCGAACCGTTATGACGACAGACGTTATTCCCTTTGTCATAGGTATGTTACTTGCCCGAGATTCGAACATCTTTATCTTCGTACCTAGTTCAATCTCGTTACCGACAAGTCTTTTTACTCGTTCCGGAATACATCATCATGCAACTAACTCATTAGTCACTTTGCTTACAAGGCTTCTTATGATGTGTATTACCGAGAGGGCCCAAAGATACATCTCCGATACTCGGAGTGACAAATCCTAATCTTGATGTATGCCAACCCAACAAACACCTTCGGAGATACCTGTAGAGCATCTTTATAATCACCCAGTTACATTGTGATGTTTGATAGCACACAAGGTATTCCTCCGGTATCCGGGAGTTTCATAATATCATAGTCGAAGGAATATGTATTTGACATGAAGAAAGCAATAGCAATAAAACTGAACGACCATAATGCTAAGCTAACGAATGGGTATTGTCCATCACATCATTCTCCTAATGATGTGATCCCGTTTATCAAATCACAACATATGTCTATGCTTAGGAAACTCAACCATCTGTGATCAACGAGCTAGTCTAGTAGCGGCTTACTAGGGACTTGGTATTTTGTCTATGTATCCACACATGTATCAACTTTCCATTTAATACAATTCTAGCATGAATAGTAAACATTTGTCATGAAATAAGGAAATATAAAATAACAACTTTATTATTACCTCTAGGGCATATTTCCTTCAAGATTCACTCTACTTACTTCCTGTTGATAGTAGTTGCTAGTTCCTCTAGGGTATTAGTAACCTTTGTGAGAGTCCACGAGGTTCGTGGTATGTCATTCTTCCAATACCGTGAATTGCTTATGGCATAAGTTCTTCTTTGAACTGAAAGATCACAACCAGAGTGCTCTTGATGAGTTCTCAATTCTATGTTGTGACTCTGCCAGTTCTACCTCTCTACACGGGTTATTCGGAAGAAATATGTTGAATTCGTTCGACATGCTAATCTATGCATCCACAACCCAGAAAATCATATGCTCCTTTGAGTTTTCCCTCTTTAGTTGTATTTTGACCTCCGTCTATCAATTGATAGTCAGGAATAGTTGTGCATTCGCGTTCATTAGTGTCTATTATTCCTAGGGTCCGCCAAGCCGTTCTATTTCAGAATGACTAGGAGAAACAAACTCCAGTACCTTCATCCATATCTAGGATTGGGTCAAAGTAGTTGTATTCTGCAGATCAAAATGCCAATCTAGCTTTTGTTCTGTTCTACCTTGGAGTACTATCATCTTTACGTCAGGAATAACATGGGAATTGCACACCATCCTCTGAATTCTTAATGAAGTGATACTTCTCGCCCATGATGTGTGAAATCAATACTCCAAGCAACTATGTTGCTCGGTAGTTAATGGACAATGATCTCATCCTTAGCATGTTGGTTATGGAATTATCATTCTAAGATTGATCGCGCTACCTACTCCTTATTTCTGGTGCACTCCCTAATCAATGAGATAGGATTGTATCAATCCCTTGCTCTTTTGGTCATATCGTCTTGCCCTGAAAAGCAAGATTTCTCTCGAGCTTAGTAACATATTGGTGGTTCGTGATTTTCCAAATATCTTTTTGGAAGTATCACCAGGTTACCCTTGACCGCTATGTCGAGTTTGTGATCAAGTTGGTTTTCCTCTAAACCACCCCTCTCCAAGAATCTGTGTTGGATATATACCCCTGAGCTAGTTGGCTAAGCTAGACAATAACTTGGAGATTTCGGAGATAAAAGCTTGCCTGACTTGGTTCTTTCCAAAGGGATATATTTGTGTGTGTGTTGAAGAAAGATGATATCTTCATCGATTGATCCTCGTGATCAATTGTTGGAGTTGTTGCCTTATCAAATATTTTGTTTGAGTACGGGCTATCATCAAATCAAATCAGAACCAACGATGTTTATAATGTTGTCTACTCATGGGTGTTTTCCTTGAGCATACACCATTATGTCTTTTGGGTCTGACCAATGCTATGACTTTGTTCACATAGTTGTGGAATTTCATCTTCATGGAAATCTCGATGATTTATTGTTGAGCCCATCAGCAACATTTTATCTCCTCCATGATTCATGTTGAACATTAAGCTAGTGTTGGAAACTTGTGTAAGCATTTTCTTCGTCTCCCACTCTCGAAGCATATGTTTGATGAAAGAAGTGACTTCCTCTAATTCATGTGCATTCGATGCAAGTTGCTGCCATGAATCCGAGAAAGATTGTTTTTGCTTCCTCTAGAATCATCACAAGTCAGTCATGCATGTGCAAAGTATTCTATGGTCTGTTAGACTGATCATCTTCATTCCATATGAATTATGTAGCACACCAAGCCACTGATTGATTTGTTCAAGGAGAAGAAGTTCCTTCTTAAGAGCTAGACTTATGAAAGGACTTCAATATCCTTGATGATGGTTCCCACCTGAACTCGGTAGTGTTTTGTAGTAAGACTACTATGTGGTCATGCTTGTCTGGGACAGTGTGTTCACATGTGCATAGCATAACCAGCTCATGTTTTGGAGCTTGCTATCGTAGTTCATTTCCCGAGAATCTCGCAATGTTATCTCGTCGAATTGTGTTGCAAACTTATTTTCCAGACATGCTGAGTTTGAAGCATCTTATCACCAACCAGATATGAATCTCAAACAGATATGATGGTTGGAACATTTCTCAAGAATTATATGTTGGTCTTCTGTAACCCGGTAAACTAGATGTCGTGGCCAACATACCTAGCCGGAAAACCTATTATTGTAGTACCTTGATTGAGAAAGTTGGCCACCTCCCCATGAGGATTTCGTAAGATTTATTCATTAGTTGTTCCTTATGGATTTTGTGCTTCTGAAGTCCAAACTATACTTGATGGCCATGCTAATGCTTTCAAGCATGATCATGGTACCTATAACATCGACGAGATCATTAGAAGCGGAGTGCTAAATGTATCTTGGTCGATCAGCAAAAAAATTCATTGGCCTCACTAAGGTGAAATTTGAGAAAGTGTTGTCTTCCTTTGCATCTGCATCGTCCATCACTAACCATCATGGTAGTATGATGTGTTGCCAGGATTCTTGGCACATATGTTGGTAAAATCCTGATGAATATGGAAATGCTCAAGTTCTTGAGAGCACACTCAGACACTAGGTTATATCCTCGTTATCAATTGGATTATGCCTCTCGTTTTCCGAGTTGTTCTATAACCATGGTTTCCTTTCCAAACTGAGTATGCCATTCAGTCAAATTCCTTCAAACGATCGTTGTGATTTTTCTTAGCCTCGTATGAAGAGTTTCAATGATCTATGTATCAAAAGTAATTATTTTTGCTACTTAAGGGAATAATTCTACGAGTCACCTCCCCTAAGGTGCCCCGTTATGGAATCATGGCAATTATCTCCTCGCTACTTTGAAACCATGCACCATCTTACTCAAGCATGGAATTGTTGCCTACCAAATTTAACCCTTGTCATCGGCTTCTTTCCATTGCTCCTGATGTGTGTTTTGTGTCTCAAATCAAGAGATGTTCATACATCTCACTCCATGAGTTGATCTTGAGTTGCTCGATCTTCGAGAAGAACCATTCCTGTAGAGTTTCTTTCTGTCGTCATCGTGTTGGAAAAAGATCTCGAAAGCAGAGATGTCAAGATCAACATGACGTAATGGTTCAGCATCTTCGAGAAGGACAATTGCATCATGAAGATTGTGATAGTTTTGTGTCCTCTCTTCCTATTACCCTACGTCTTGAATCTCGGAACGAGATTCTTGTTTAGTGTGGGTGAGTTGTCACAACCCTAGAATATCTGAGTGCAATATTTGCATCACTGAGCATCCATCATGTTTAATTCAAGAAATTGAATTGAAGAATATTCAAAGCCTCATAAATTATTTTAAAAGAAGGGCAAGAACCCTTTAAATTGCATTCATTGAATCCAAATTACCTTAAAAATAATTCTAAGAATTTTGGCAGGGACTATATATCAAACCAAAATTTATGAACATTTTTAAGAATTATTTTGGGCACTGAATTTAAATCAATATGGTATTTGAATTTGGGTTTATATTCATATTAAATAGAATATAAATTCAAAACCCCTGGACTTAATTATGTGCATTTGGCTAGGTCCATTATGGCAACATAAATATTTCAGAGGAGTTTGACACTGGTTTTGAATTAGTTTTGATTTCAAAGCAGTGGCAGAGAAATAAATAAAAAGAAAACCAAACAGAAAATAAAATAGAGCAGGGCGCAGCCCACCTGGTGGCCCAATAATGTTGGCCCAGCCGACCAGGCGCCACACCGTCTTCAACCTCGTGCCAGTAGGTAGGAGGGCATTTGGTCGCCGCGTGCGCCCATGCGCCGGCCACCTCCTCCCTGCCTAGCTGCCCCCTCGTCGCTCTAGGCGCCTCCACGCATGCCACACACCCCCTACATCCCCTCGGCCTCAATCTCGTGCTCCTCCCCCTCCTTTACTCTCTCCCTCGCATGCCGCCGAGCGCGCTTGTCATCGCCGTTTGCTACCATGCGGCCACAACCACCCGCTCGCAACTCCATTGTTCCCACGAGCTCTGCGATATTGTCCTCATCATCTCCACCGAGCCAAGCAAGCCAGGACGCGCCGTAGCATCGTCATCGCCACCGCCTTCCACCACAAGAGCTGACGGCATTACTGGCCACCCCACGACTAAAGCCCTACACGGTTGGATGCGGCACACCTTCAGCTACCCGTAGACGCAAACCACACGCAAAACCAAGCCCCATACCGGGTTTCCGGCGAACTTCCGCCGCCCATCTGGTCATCGTCGGCCTAAGTCCGGCGATTATGACATGGCGCTATCATTAGCGGCTAATCCCCCCAATTAACCCTCTAACAGACACTTCAAACCCTAGTCACCATCAGTTTGACCGAGATTAACGCTTGGTCACTGACTAGTGGACCCCATTGGTAAGGTTTTACCTGGCCGACCCCGTTGACCTACTAACGCCAGGGTGAAACACTAATGACCTAATAAATACAATTACTGGGAGTTTCTTATTTAGAAATAAATTTGGAAATTCCAGAAATGTTTGAAACTTTGAAAAATCATAGTAATTCAACCGTAACTCCAAATGAAATAATTTATATATGAAAAATTACCAGAAGAATCCAAAGAACCTGTTTATGGTATTTTCATGAATGTTTCAACAACTTAAAGCTACTGCATAGGACAATTTGAGAAAATAGCGTTTGAAATGTCACATATGGAATTTGATTTTGAACCTTGGCTTTAAACCAACTTCATTTAACTTTGTTACTAGTTGGATTAGCTCAACAAACATCATTTTGCCATGTCATTATCATGCATTGGAATGTTTAAGTGCCCCTCTCGACTTATTAATTGCCTCAATCTCTGTCCATGAGTTGCAACTAGTTTCTGGTGTTTGTAGGTTGTGTTAGTAGTCTACCAAGCGGCACCTGGTACAGGTGGGCTTGGGACAGACTAGGAACCTTGGCCCGGTGTACCAAGTGGAACCAGTTTGGTGGACTTGGGAACCCTGCACACATTGTTTGGGGCTTTAGTGGAAACCTCGGCCGGACTTCCTTGCGGATGGAACTCAAATAGGCGATAAACCTGGACTAGAGACTTGTCTGGTTAGTCAGGTCATGGTCGACACCCTAGCTGGGCTTCTGCTTGAAGGTTGCCAAGTACATGTCATGTAAACGGCGATAAGTGGTGAGAGCGTGTGCAAAGAAGTACACCCTTACAGAGTAATATGATCTATTCGAATAGCCGCATCTGCAGATATAGATTACTTGGAATGCTTACATTGTTCATAGATGACTTGAAGTGGATATTTCAAAATGCACAAGATAAGCGTGAGTGCTATGGATGGCCTTCTTGTAGGCAGACGAGAGCGGATCCATAGTAGTGTATTGATATGGTGAATATGAGGACTCATGTGCGTCACCTCATAGAAGTTACTGGCAATCATAGTTCAGGATAGCCACCGAGTCAAGCTGGCTTGCTACAGTTAAACTCCACCACCCCCTTTGTTGATATTGATGCATATGTAGCTAGTTCTGATGTAAGTCTTGTTGGGTACATTTGTACTCACGTTTGCTTAATTTATGTTTTTGTAGAGAGACTTTGTTTCACTAGAAGTTTCACGTGGGCGTCTGACGATTAGCTTGGAAATCCCAGACAGAGGTCTGGTTTCTATGGAGGGTCTTGTAGATAGACAGGCTTCCTGGCCTTCTTTCTTACCAGTTGTCTGTACTCAGACAGGATAAGCTTGTTGGGGAACGTAGCAGAAATTCATAATTTTCCTACGAGTCACCAAGATCTATCTATGGAGAGACTAGCAACGAGAGAGAGGGGAGTGCATCTACATACCCTTGTAGATTGCTAAGTGGAAGCGTTCAAGATAATGGGGTTGAAGGAGTCGTACTCGTCATGATCCAAATCACCGATGATCCTAGCGCCGAACGGGCGGCACCTTCGCGTTCAACACACATACGGTTGGGAGAGACATCTCCTCCTTCTTGATCCAGCAAGGGGAGGAGAGGTTGATGGAGATCCAGCAGCACAACGGCGTGATGGTGGAAGTAGCGGGATCCCGGCAGGGCTTCGCCAAGCGCAAGCAGGGAGGAAGAGGTGTCACGGGAGGGAGGGAGGGAGGCGCCAAGGACTCAGGTGCGGCTGCCCTCCCTCCCCTCCACTATATATAGGGGCCTAGGGGGGTGCAGGCCCCTTGTAGATCCCATCTAGGGAGGGGGGCAGCGGCCCTAGGGGTGGCTTGGCCTCCAAGCCAAGTGGAGGCGCCCCCACCCCTTAGGGTTTCTAACCCTAGGCGCATGGGAGGTGTCGGTGTCAAAACCGGCGGATCTCAGGTAGGGGGTCCCGAACTGTGCGTCTAGGCGGATGGTAACAGGAGACAAGGGACATGATGTTTTTACCCAGGTTCGGGCCCTCTCTATGGAGGTAAAACCCTACTCCTGCTTGATTAATATTGATGATATGGGTAGTACAAGAGTAGATCTACCACGAGATCGTAGTGGCTAAACCCTAGAAGCTAGCCTATGGTATGATTGTTGTTCGTCCTACGGACTAAAACTCTCCGGTTTATATAGACACCGGAGAGGGCTAGGGTTACACAGAGTCAGTTACAATGGGAGGAGATCTTCATATCGTATCGCCAAGCTTGCCTTCCACGCCAAGGAAAGTCCCATCCGGACACGGGATGGAGTCTTCAATCTTGTATCTTCATAGTCCAGGAGTCCGGCCAAAGGTCTTAGTCCGGCCATCCGGACACCCCCTAATCCAGGACTCCCTCAGTAGCCCCCGAACTAGGCTTCGATGACGACGAGTCCGGCGTGCAAGTTGTCTTCGGCATTGCAAGGCGGGTTCTCCTGCAAATTCTCTGTACCCGTCGAATAGTGTCCAGCTTCTAGTGTGTGCTGTCCTCTTCGGCTTCTGTGCCCCATAATGACCATCTTCCACGCGTCAAACGAATGCGAAAAGCCAGGGTTTTCTTTTCACTTACCCCCCCCCCCCCCCGATTGCATTAATGAGCCGCCCATAAAGGAGACGAGGATTTAGATCCAATTCGCACCATCTTCCCTCCGCGAGTCTTCATCAGAGCACCTCTGACAGAGATCCATTCCATCATGGCCAGTCGGTGACGCTCCTCCTCTCGCCCCTCTAGCCCTCGGCCCGGAGATTGGGGCGGTGTTCCGTCCCGCATAGCAAGTTAGTAGTGCTTCAATCCAAGGGCACTACTAGGGAAAAGCCTAGCAGCAGCGTGGGTTTTAGGCCTATCAGTAGCGCGGGCAGGAGCGCTACTGATAAGGCGCTACAGCTAATGCTTAGCAATAGCGCGCCTGGACCCACGCTACTGATAAATTGACTTAGTAGTAGCGCTTCTTCAGAACCGCGCTACTGGTAATTAGTAGTAGCGCTTCTCCTTTCCCGCGCTACTACTATTATTTAGTATTTTGTTTCTTTTTTATTTCATGTTGTATTCATACACCTTTACACAAGTTTTCATACAACAGGAATTTAGAGATTGTTTTTACATCATAATGAGTTATTACATCACGGGGGGAAAGAACCGCTGATTAGTTTCAAGTGGATGATGTCCATCCACTTGAAACTAATCCGCGGTTCTTTCACCCAATGATATAATAATATCATCATCATCATCATATCATTAACAACTTATCATCATAATACATCATTGTCATATAACACCTCCTCAAGATCATCGTTTTCATCATTGACATCACATAACACCTCCTCAAGATCATCATTATCAACTCTAACACATTACCACATAATAAACATATTGTACCTCATAGGACCTATTACATTCGATTAAGACCTACTACATTTTCTAAGGTAAAATAGCAAAAAACAAGATAGCCCCTGACTCTCCATTATGGGGAATGGAGATTAGCCTGTCTCCAATTCTTGCCTTTCACTGAATGTTACTTCCAAGAACCTCCTTGCGAATTTCCATACATTTCTTCCATTCTTGATGAACATGTGTTCACGGGTTTTAGAAATCCGATATGCACAGGTGAGCTCCGTAGATTTACCTGGCAGTATGTTCAGAACTGAGAGGCGACCATGCAAAGACATCAGATGAGGCACACAATCCATCGGGAGTTTCTGTTGAAAAACATAATAATAACTTCGTAGTTAGCAATGATGTACTAGTTTTAGAAGTATGCAAAAGATGCACGGATGTCGTAATAGTAAAAAATCTTACCAGGGTATCTCCAGAGAAGTTACCGTGGTTCAACACATGCACTAGTGGCACGTATTCACCATAATTTGGAGGAGTTCGATAATAGTTATTGTAATTCTCAAGAAGAGTACAAAATGCGATCAGATGATTTTTCTCCTTATACGTTAACTCGGTGCCATCGGTGTAGTGGGTTTTATCTACCATCTTCCGCACAGTCTTTGAAGAATCAAAACAAGCTGTCAATGGAAATAAGCTATCAACTATTTTGAAATAAACACTATAAATTAGTTAATAACTATGTTTGAGAAACTCACATAGCGGTACAATCGGAAGCGTATCAACAAGGACCCAAATGTCCATATTGTCTTGCTCGATGTCAGGATCACCAAGATCCATGGTGACAATCATACCCTCATAAAAACCATACATTTTGCAAAGTGCTTCCCAATTTTGGCAACCAAAATGGGTTACACTCTGAGCATTGCACAGATTTACTTCAAAATCATATCATGATGGGTCCTTAGGTGTATTTTCTTTGTTTCGAAATTTTCATGGTCTTCAAAACCCATCCTCTCCAAGACATGGCGTCTTGCATGGCATGGGATAAGCTAGTCGAATTGTAAAATATGAAAATTAGATGTTGAAATAGTTGAAGTCATGCTTAACTACAAAAAAAACACTTGTCGTTGTTGTGTACCGTTTCACAATCGAAGGTCTCCTCGAGCTTAATGCTGAAGCGCCGATCTTCGTCCAGCCGAACGAACCTGTCGCACATACCTCGATCGTCGTGGCACCAGCTACACTCCCCCGGGAGATTGTCGTCGTCCGAGTACGACATTTCCTACGTTCATAATTCAAAGATTAAACTTGTACATATTCTAGCACAAGTCATGCCAGAATTCACGAAAAAATCTGGCATGACCTTTGCTAAAAAAGGACATATCGAGCGCCTGAAATTTACCGGAACGGAAATTAATCAACACTCCGGCAAAACATAGGCCACTCAGAGATGTAAACTGAACATGAAGGGCCACTTGGGCAACCACATATCCTATTTGAGCAACAACACAAGATATACAAGGATATTTGGCTGGTCTCACCTCGATGTCGGAGGGGGTCGGTGAATGGGACGACGGCGGGGATGTCGGAGGGGGTCAGTGACGGGGACGACGGCGGGGATGTCAGAGTGGGTCGGTGACGGGGACGACGGTGGTCACCTGAAACCATATAAGTTATCACTAATACATCCTGAATAATTGCTTAAACTACAAAATAACAACAAATATGACATGTTCAACTAGTTTTATTAATTCAACTAGTTCTTACTAAATATAAACTTACTATATATAGAAAAAAACTAGTTCTTTCTAAAAATAAAGTAGTTCAACTAGTTATATTAATTATCTTACTAAAAATACATTAGTTCTATTAATTCAACTACTTCAACTAGTTTATTAATTTACTTACTAAACTAGTTATGAACCCTAAATTAACATCTACTACTACTAAAAATCTAGTACTAACTAAATTAACATCTAGTACTAGCTATGAACCCTAAATTAACATGTACAACTAATAAATCTAGTACTAACTAGTGGCAGGGGGTGGGGGCGACGGAGAGGTAGCTAGGGGCGGCGAGGTCGAGGGCGGTGGGAGGAGGGCTGCCGGTGGAGGAGGGAGAGGGCGGCCGCAGGCGGAGGGAGGAGGGCGGCGGCGGAGGAGGGAGGGCGGCCGCAGGCGGAGGGAGGATGTGCGAGGAGGAGGGAGGAGGGACGGAAGGAGGGAAGTACCTCGGCGGCAGACGGACGAAGGCGGCGGTGGCGGCGACGCACGACGACGGTTATCGGCACGGGGGCGAGAGTGAGAGTGTGAGTGAGGGCGCCGGTCGTGTGCGTGGGGATAAGGTAGGGATAGTTGTAGCGCATTTGCCGAAACGCGCTACAGATAATCAGAATAGCAGTAGCGCGTTGCACATAAACCGCTACTGCTAAGTGTAACTATACAAAAAATACGTCAATGCAAAAATACATTGGCCATCAATGATCTTTTTGTGTACAATCTGAATTGTCAATATGAGTCCTATCCGGTAGGAACCAGAGAGGACTCATATTGCGGCCACAAATTTTACACATAGATTTCAGTGAAGACCAACTGGTTGTGGTAGTTTCAGAAATAACATATTTAAGGTGGTAAACACCCTGTTCACGGAGCGAGGTGGGACTAAACTTGTGGGCTGATCTTAGCAGTAGCGGTTTCCCCATAAGTGCGCTGCTGCTAACTTCTATAGCAGTAACGCTCTTCAATAAAGTGTGCTACTGCTATAACTAGCGGGGGGGAGAGGTCATGGCAATTATAGCAGCAGCGCGGTTCGTGGTGGACGCGCTACTGCTATTTTCCTGTCAGCAGCGCATTTCTCTAACACGCGCTGCTGCTAAATAGCAGTAGTGTGGTATTTTAGGGAGCGCTGCTGGTAAGATTCTGTGTATAGGCTTTTCCCTAGTAGTGGGGGCTTCTCCCCCCAGCATATATGGTCCCAGTTCGAGCCGGGATTGCTGCCTATAGCGACGGAGAGCAGGCGGAGGGCGTTCCCAATCCCTCTCAAGGAGAGCGGGTATGCTTAGTCCCTTATTTGATGAGAGGACTAGGATTTCCAATTCATCCGTTTCTCTGAGGGTTGCTGGAGTTCTACGGCCTCCAGCTACATAACCTCACGCCCGCCTCCATTTTGCACATCACGGGCTTCGTGGCCCTCTGCGAGTTGTTCTTGGGTTTTGAGGCCCATTTCACGCTGTGGAAGAGGTTGTTTTGCCTTGTGCCCCGTTCTCAGGAGGGGTCTATTTATCAGGTGGGCGGAGCTGAACTATGGCGCATCGCTGGGACCGGATATCTATCTGGCACCCCAAAGAGGGCGTCCGAAAACTGGCCCTCGGAGTGGTTTTATATAGATGACATCCCCCTGCCGGACCCTATACGGATCGGCCTCCCCGAGTTCAATAATGCCCCGTTGAAGAAGCGCCTGAGTTGGCGCCCACGGAACCCTCAGAGGGAAGCTGACAGGGACGTCCTGTACCTGGTGAGCCGGATAAGGTTGTTGGCTCATTCCGGACTGACCATGATTAAGGTCATGGCCATATGCATTACGCGAGGGGTGCGGCCGCTTCAATACAGAGGCCACCCCATGTGGGATTTCAACGGGGCGGATGACGCTACTCGGTGCGGTTGCAAGGGGCCAGATTCGGCCGCCACTTTAACGAGAATCTTATCCGCTTTGTACAAGGGGGAATAGAAGAATTCCTCCGTATCAACCCGGAAGGCGGATTCTCCATGTACAATCCTCCTAGTTGGGTGAGTGGACACTTTCACTTGCCTATCCGTTTTTGAAATTCCCGTAGTTGAGTACTTAGACTAGTAATGTTTAAACGCAGGAGCTGCGCCAGGCTGTGAAGGAAATAAACAGCCCTGCCCCACAACCCGAGGACCCGGAACGGTCCCTCGATCCGGACTCCCAAGAAGATCCGGACTTATGCGTGGAGTTGATTGATGGAGTATTTCATCAATTGAGCAAGGATAACTCCTTAGTGGCCATCACGGCCGACTATCCCGGACTACTTCCAGCCTCCAAGGTAACTAAGACCGAAGTCCCAGTATTCTCATGCTTTATCTTGCATGCCGTGTACTAACAGCGTTTCGCAGGGTAAATCCTTGAGGCGAAAGGTCGAGCCCACGGTGGGCAGCCAACAAGGGCCGCTGAAGCCAGGCGGGCCAAAAAGAAGTGCGGACCAGATCGAGATTCCGGCGCAATGGTATGGCATGCGAATTTAACGCCTAGGGTTTATGCCCTTGAGTCTTACTAATGCTCATGATTTTCTTAGAAAGAAGAGAGCCCGCCGGACTATGTCTGCCGGCCAAGGTTCGAGGCCGGGTCCGGAAGCGGAGGCGGACATGGGACACACCTCGGGCGCTCCTCCGACAGAGGGCGCCGACGGGCTATCTGCCACCAATTCAGAGGTGGAGAGTGCCCTGAACCACAGGCTTCGCCGGACTATTCTTCGTGACGCGTGTTTTCCCCGGAGGCGTTGGACACCTTTAATACAGGAGATGCGTATCTCCGTGCTGCTCAAAATGGTCTAGCCAGAGCCACGGAGCAGTATGGGAAAGACATACAGGTGAGTAGAATTGAAGGTTATATATGTCAGTAGCCCCCGAGACTTGAAACAGTGAAGATAACTGTTTGAAGGATCATGTGCTATGCAGTGTCTTACAAAGAAGAATACGCAATTTTCCTAGGAGCTCGAAGAGTGCAAGGCCCAGCTCGAGGCCGCATTGGCCACTTCAGAAAATGTCAAGGGGACGCCCGCAGGTAATATATGCTTCAAAAGGTACTTCCGTTTTGAAATGCGGCAGGCGTGCAACCCTGACGATAATAATGCAGATGAGGCCGGAGTAAATCCGGACAAGCAACAACTCCTACGCCAACTAAAGGCTGGCGAGAGCATGCTGACGAGGGTGAGGCAAGAGAAGAACAAGCTTCAAGACACCAATACCCAGCTGGCGAGGAACTGAAAGATGTTCGTATTCAGCTATCTTCTGCCATGAAGGAGAATCGGCGACTTCGACGCGGCATTTTTAGTAAGTGCTTGAACGAATCTTCGAAAAATGAATTCGGCGAGGAAGTCGATTGACAGAGCTATGTCTGTAGGTCTGCTGACGGGTCGTCCTACGGAGGAAATGCCCGGTTCAATGGGAGACCTTCTTCCCGAGCTGTTGCAACTACACGAACGAGTTCGGCAGGCAATGCAAAGCGTCATCCAGGCTATGTGGCCATCCCTCTCCATGCCTGAAGGCCTTGAGGAGCTTACAAAGAAGCTGGAGGGAGTGCAGCAGCGCTTCCGATTGTGGAAGATATCGGCTTGCCGTCAAGGTGCCAGGGAGGCCTGGGCCATGGTGAAGACTCGGTACAGAAGGCTGACCCAAACCACATGGCCGAGGTCGGCCCTATAGGTCCGGATGGAAAGGAGATCCCGGTCAGCTTAGCATATGGCCAGGTGGAGCTGGCTGCAAAGTATTCCTAACAGGACTGTAAATTAGACCGCCTGTTGGATGGTATTGAAGAGGAATATGCCGAGTCGGATTGACTCTGTAATTTAAAATGACATAAAAAATGCCTTCTAGCCGGATTGTAGATCGTTTGTCATTGCGGACCTTTTCACTTCGACCTCTGGACCCTATAGTCCGGAGTGTGTCCGAATACCCTCTCGGTTATGTAAGAACCGGGGCATGCATGGAAACAAGGCATAGGGGTCATAAGTGCTTTAGCACACAAGTGCCCAACTAGTTATGTTATATTACATGGTTAGTAAGAAACATCTTCCAGGGAGAATAGTTCCGTTAGGGGTTCCTTTCCCTGGGAGGCATGCCCTAAAGTGCATGTCCGAACTGCCAAAAAGAGCAGAAAAGCATCTGGGGGAAAATGAATAAATACGAAAGATCATCTTTTAGTGCACCGACCAAATATTCCCTTAAGAACGCTAGCTTTCGTCTTCACCCAGTCTGAGGTACACGTCCGGCTGATCCGACAGTAACAATCGCAGAGGTGCTCCCTTTACCACCTAGCCGAACGAACGGGAACGTAGGGGTAAGCACAGGAGCCAGGCAACCCAGCTTGGCCAAAACTTAAGACATATCAATGCATATAGTGGTGTATAAAAGGTTCATGCGGAAGCGTCACACATGTTTTGGGCATGAGGCCCATTTTATATAAACTTCTTGGTAAAGAAGCCCCCAGGTATTATGAGTGCGGGTAGCGCGTCGGGTATGCGCGAACAATGCACAGGCAAGCCCCTAAGGGCTTGGGAGAAGAAAAAAAGGGGTAGGTAAAAGGAATAAAATCCCGTACTGCCACTAAAAAATAAATAAAACAAAGGGACAGAGGAAGGAAACGAACACAGAGTCCGGCGCTAGGCGTAGAATCTTCGTAGGCGTGCTGTGTTCCATGGGTTCGGCTCGAGTCGGTTATCCGATGCGTTTCGCAGACGGTATGCTCCTCCGGTCAGTACTTGGTCGATTATGAAGGAGCCCTCCCATTTGGGCTTTAATTTATCCTTTTTCTTGTCCGGCAGGCGTAGAACTAGTTCGCCAACGTCATAGGTTTTGGTCCGTACTTCTCTGCTTTGGTATCTTCGAGCCCGTTGTTGATAGAATGCGGAACGAGCTTTTGCCACGTCGCGCTCCTCTTCCAATGCATCCAAGCTGTCCTGCCGATCGAGCTCGGCTTCTCTTGCTTCGTACATGCACACTCGAGGTGAGTCATGGATTATGTCGCATGGCAGTACGGCCTCTGTAGCGACCCGACCCGAATGGATCAAGTCTCTGTGCTTAAGTGTCATCCCTGGATCGGTATGCTTGACACACACGGTACTCGAGGATTTATAACAGACGTAAATCACATGTATAAAGTAACATAAATGCTATTACCTCAATCCAAATAGCGGAAGTAACTAGGTTGTGGATTCCCATCAACACCAATGGCAAAGTTGGGTGTAGAAACCGTAACCCTAACGTATCACTTACTCGTCGTAAGATCCTGCAACATGAGACGTTGCAGCCACAATGGGTCAGTACATTGAATGTACTGGCAAATTCACACCATAGATCAATGATGAATAAAGGCTATCACTACATGCATATATGGCTGGTGGAAAGCTCTATGGTTATAGTTTTGCGAAAAGCCAATTTTTCCCTACTGCAAAGGAATAAATTTTACTTAACTATCATTGTGATTGTTAAACATTGAGAATGGTTGACAGCATTCTCAATCCCAATTAAACATCATAGTTAAAACCCAACAAAATTAATTATAAGTAACATGATGAGATTCACATGATAATCCAAGTACTAGATACTCAAAATGTCCATAACCGGGGACACGGCTAATCATGATTAGTTTGTACACTCTGCAGAGGTTTGTGCACTTTTCCCCACAAGACTCGATCGCCTCCGTTGGATTTCTCGCACTTCACGGTGTTTGAGAAACGGATGACCGAGACGTAGTCTTTCAGAAAGATTAACTCTCTACTCCGGGTAGACCATACCAAACCTACAAAACCCACTACCTGCTGATCTACCTGTTCAAGAGCTTCACGTAACTTACTCAGCTATGCTAGAGCCCATAATAGCTTGTGGCTGCACACGGAAGTTTCTAGCATGAATAATCTTATGATCCCTTTGAGCCTGGGTGGCGGTCCATAGGAAAATCACACGGTAACCCCAGGATTTCCAAAAAACAGGCAATCACTGGTATCCCTAGGTGCCTCAATCCACCCAAATGTGTATTAAAGTTGCCACCTTAGATTGAACCATTAATTAACAATCTCACATTTGTCATGGAACACTCGAACCCAACCACATCTACGAGCATAGCATAGCAATATAAGCATAACGTAGAAGTAACTCCCAAGGGTTTCATAATAAACAAGACAATAGGTTCTACCTCATCAGCTACTTCCCAAAACCCACATGTTAAAGACATCCTAGTCATGCAATGTTTGAGGGTGAAACTAATGCATAAAAACTGGGTATGAAAGGGATATGATCAAAGTGTGAACTTGCATGTACTGTTGATGAAGATGATTCGCACTCAAAACTCTTGATAGTTCTACTCGTCACACTCCAGTCAATCTATCGTGAGCAAGCAATAGTAACCACACATAAGCAATCACTCAAAAGATCGGAGCGAACGAAGAAAACAATTCGGAAAACATCAAAACCAAAGCAAATAACTCTTGCAACATAAAACAATTTCTAACAGTACGAAAATTGAGTGAATTTGGCCTTATCAGAAAGTTCATGTCAAGAGCTTCAATTTGCAAAAAGAATCAACTAAATCGGAGTTATAAAACTCTAGTTATGATCAAACGAAGTTTGAACACAAATCTGATCTAATTCAAATTTTATATAGTCAAAAACATGTTTAAGTTAGTTATCTGGATAGAGGGGATCATAATGAAGACGTGGGCGTTGGTTTCGTTGGATTTGGACAAACGAGTAAAAAGATGTGGTCGTCTGAAAATCAGGGGCTAATCTGTAAATAAAATATTTACAAATGGGTCCCTGGCCGAAAAATAAAAAATAAAAATCCTATCGAACGAACGTTCGCTACAGAAGCATAAGCAACAAATTCATCCACTACAGAGGCTTAACTAATGAACGTTCGCTATTTAGCAGAAAACGGTTTAAAAAAAACAGAATCGATCTGGTCCATTGGATCCAGATCTGACGGTGGGGGAGGAGCGGGGAGTTACCGCAGCGGCGGAAGTCGCCGGCGACGAGGGAGACGGCAGCGGCGGCTCGGGTCCGGCCGGGGCAGTGGCTCCGGTCGTCGAGGAGGGCAACGGAGGGGTCGGGGAGGGGCGGCGCAGCGAGGCGAGGAGAATGGCGGCATCGGCGGTGTCCGCGGGGACGGGACGGAGCAAGGCGGCGGCGGTGGATCTCATCGGCAGCGGTGGCTAGTGGCGTCGGCAGCAGGTGGTGAGATGCGGGGAAAAGAGAGAGAGGCGGGGCCCGGGGCCCGGTATTTAAGGAGAGGAGGGCGACGGTGGCGTGGAGAAGGGGCAAGGCGCGGGCAGCGACCGAGTCGGCCACGACGGCGGCTGACGGCGTGCCCGAGTGGGACTCCCGCTCGGGAAGGAGAGGGGCGGCGCGCTGGGCTAGGCCTTGGCCTGGCAGGAGCTGGGCCGGCCCAGTTTGGCGGAGGGAAGTTTTTTTTTTACATTTCCTAGGCAAACAAAAATAATAAAACGAAATAAATAAATATATTATATAGGCATATAATATATCAAAATTTTCAGAAAAAGATTTTCTACGACATGAGCATTATTCTAGCTTACAAAAAATCCACAATAATTCTAATAATTCAAACAGTGCTACTGACCTACTTAAAACCTAATAAAATCATTTTAAAAAAATACCAAATTAATTCAAATTTATTTCTCTCCAACTTTCTGATGTAGGGAATCATGTTACCCTATTTTCCATATATTTTATTTTTTGAGAAAAATAATTTGAATAAAACCCAAATAAGCCCAAATTGAAAATAATTTCAAAAGGACTTTAAATTGGATTTCGTTTAAACTCCCAACTCATATTTCATATGTTTTGAAGAAGTCATTTTTATTTTCTCTCATGAAAATCATTGAGTTGCTTGAAGTTTCTGAAATTGAAAATAGTTCCAAATGGAATTCAAATCTTTCCAAAACCCTTTTCATTTATTTAAATGGAAGAAGTCATGTCATCTTCTCTCCAGGGTTTTTGTGATGAAGAGTATTTGAATTCACGGAAATCTGAAAGCAAAGGTGAAAGTTTGGGAAAGTCCTTTTATTCCCTCTCATTTAACTTTCGAAAGTTTCAAATTTCACTCAACTTCACTCAATCAATCACACAACAATCAAACAAACAATCAAATCTATCTATTTATTATAACATTCCAAAATTTAGAATTTTGGGATGTTACAAACCTACCACCCTTAAAATGAATCTCGTCCTCGAGATTCGGAGAGGCTAGCAAGAAATAGGTTAGGGTAGGGGTCTTCTCAAAATCCATCGATCACCATAGGGGGTCTGGGGTGCTACCACCCTTAGAAACATGGTTACGGTTCCATCCTAACTCATATACTCCATCCTTATTTTTTAACGGTGTCGATCTTCTCAAATCTTCAGGATTAATTCCTTCTCTGGGCTCTTCCGGTGGTGGCATAACCTTTTTCTTCAATTCTTCTGTCCTTTTCATCTTGGTAAGGTTATTCCATGACTGGGTCTTCTTAGCTGACGGGTCTGGCGCCAATACTAAACAACTATCGATATCTCATGGTGGTCAACCATTTATGGTTTCTCCTGCAGGAAATAGGTCTGGGTTGAACCTCACCGTATATCCTACGATTGGCAACAGCTGCCTTGTACAAGGGAAAAAAATACTTATACCATTCTAAGGTCCAAACAAGGTTTAATATCATCGTCTCTCAACTATAGGTAAGTCACTCAGATTTACCATCCCATATAGCAAAGCGAATAATAAGAGTAAGTCGGTATGGTGATCAATCCATCCCGCACCCAAATCATTATCTTGTATATGGTTTAGCGAATCTCGCATTCTAACACTCGGTCATCCTCACAAGCATTGCAGAATTTCTCTTGTCGACAAACCAAGTTCGGATAAATCCATTGATTCTGCAAGGCAAACAAAACATCTATCATTTCTTCACATCTCTCAGGTTTTGTGTAAATTCCTATAAGATCGTCGGCCGACAAAATCGTAACTTCTTCTTCTAGGGTTTTTCCTTCAGCAAGAGTGCGCTTGCTTCTTGGCAGGTCCTGGGGCTTGTGGGTTATGGCCCATCTCATCACTTGTAAACCTTGAAATCATCCTCGGGACAACCGATCATTTTTTCCAACATCCAACTTCCTATCATTCTTAAATCCATCAAATTGTACTGTCTCCCTTCCTTTGGTTGGTACCAAACTAAATGTGATTACTCAGACTCATCAGAGAGTCACCATTGCTCCATATTACCAACATCATACCTCCTTTATATCCAAATAGTACTTCATTCATTCATACTCTTGGGGTATCCCACATATCGAGACAAAACTCCTTATTTTGTCCGAAGTCCACTCCGTGGAATATCATAATCCTTTCCAGGGGTCAAATCTCGTCACAGGGTACTACCACCCTTGAAATGCTCCAATCTCATCCATAGATCATATTTCTCATATCCTCGAAATGGTCAAAATCTTCCTTCATAGAGTCAGTGCTCATAAAATCCAAATCTGTACCAATGATGCTAACTTTATTGATTCTCAAATTATTACAATCTCCTATATTTCCATTACATGCCTCAACTCAACACCTCAATAATAAAAATGTTCTCACTACTTCTATTATACTTCTCACAGACTCAACTATTTATCACAGGTCTCTTTCTCCTTGGGACAACCTCTGGCAAAGTGCCCTGCTTCATTACAACGAAAACATATTACTTCCGACAAGTCTCGTGGTTTCCTAGTGATCACATAGCCTCCTTGGGTCCTTGGCTTCCTTTTTGGGCAACTGCTGAAGTAGTGCCCTGACTTCTTGCACCTAAAACAGGGGATATGACTCAAGTCCTTCCTGGAATCCAATCTATTTCTCTTCCTGGACTTTTCTGTTCCAATCAGGGCTTCTATTTCCTGTGGGTCATACTCTACTTCTTCTGTCGGGAATTCTACTAGATCTCCATTCAGACAATCTTGGGAGATGTGTCCTTCTTCTCCACGGGAATAGCATGACTTAATGCAGGCTTTAATTTTGATTCCTTTGTGTGTGTCCTCCACCTCTTTCTTCATCATAGGTTCTTCTAAAGTTTCCTTGAGGGCTCCTTTCTTCTGCTGGATGGTTCGGTAAATGGGACACTGGACAGGGTAGTGGCTAGTTCCTTCACACAAGAAATAATTAATCTGCCTAGTTGGGCATTCTTTAGCTAGGTGACTTCCTTCACAACTAGGGCATTCATCCTTGTGTTCTTTATGGGTGTGTCCTATTTCTCCACAGAGCTTGCATGCACCAGATTTCTTCTTATCCTTTCCATAAGGCTTCATCTTCTGAGACACAAGTCGGGGCTTTAGCAAGGTCAACTTAAATTCCTTCCAAGTGGTTACTCCTTGCCATCCATTGTTGGTTTGGTACATCCCCCACCAAGTAGCAGCACCTCTTTCAAAGCATTGAAGAGCATGCTGGGCCATATCCTTTCCGGCTATAGGGTTATCCTTCATATGATCCTCCATGTTCTGAATCCATCGATCCATCTCCAATTGACTCATCAGTCCAGATAATATGAGCTCATCCCCATTCATCCTCTGGGTCCGGGGTTTTGGGGTGAGATAAGAGAGATAGGGAGGGATACACACAATACAAACAAATGTTTTGAAAAGACAGATTTTATTGTGGCTGTCGGAAAAACAACAAACAAATGACAGCTAACAATCATCGCATCTAACGTAGGTATAACGGGGTTTGGTCTTCTAATGGTCAATAAATCTTCAAGGTCGTCAAACTCTTCAAGTCTTGCTTATGTCTCCGATGGCTTGTTCTGATCGTGCTTGTCTGTCTCAAGTTCTTTTGCCAGATCATCTCTGTTGACGCGAAGTTTCTCCTGATGTCCTTTAATATTCTAGAGTTGCGTTCCAAACTTCTAGATTCCAACATCCTTGGCATGAACCATTAGATTCCAATAGCTTACTATCCTTTAGTTCCTGAAAAATCTCCGGTATCTTGAGGCTTAGCTCCTCCAGCTTGGCTACTTTCAGCTTCTAGTTCCTAAATTCTTCATGAATTGTTTCCTTGTCAAATATGAATTCCTAAAGGTCCACCCTAAACTTCTTGATGTAATACTCCAGATCCTGGTGATACACCAGCTAAGTTTAAAATGCATCCCTTACTGACAGATGCTCCATTAGTCTTCTACCATCCAATCCTTCCATGCATCTTCATGCTTAACTTCGCACGGTGACAATAGCATAAGTGGGCAATAACACCATGGCCAGTCGTGTCTATGCCCATGTTACTTCCTTGAGCTTTCATTCCATAATTGATACCTCATGCCTTAGGGTTTTCTTGAAAAATCTTTGAATTTTTAACTCTCCATGTTCTAGCCTTTCTCCAGTACACCTTGATCTCGTGTATTGACAGCTTCCATAGTCTGCCAAGTTCCATAAGGGTAGCTTTACTAGGTCATACCAATCTGGAAATTCTTTAGAGCCTTCAAATTCTCCTAGTCTTCGAAGTCTTCAACCATTGTAGTTTCCATTATTCTAATGCATGGTAAAATCCTCTTCATTCCAAATGGTCTCAGTTGTCTGATATCTTGTACTTCTTCGAGTGGTCTCATCAGTCGAATCTTCGTGTGGTCAAAAGGGAAAAGGGGTATAGTCTCACTAAAAGGGAATATTTGAATAAGCTCAGAAGAGAAGAGAGTTAAAAGATTCTTTTGAAAAGAAAGTTTGTAGAGAAAAAAATATTTCTTATGGGCTTGCCAGTCTCTAGGGTCACGTCCTACAGTCAACATGTGCTCTGATACCATCTTGTAGCGACCCGACTCGAATTGATCAAGTCTCTGTGCTTAAGTGTCATCCCTGGATCGGTATGCTGACACACACAGTACTTGAGGATTTATAACAGAGGTAAATCACATGTATAAAGTAACGTAAATGCTACTACCTCAATCCAAATAGCGGAAGTAACAAGGTTGTGGATTCCCATCAACACCAACGGCAAAGTTGAGTGTAGAAACCGTAACCCTAACGTATCACTTACTCGTCGTAAGATCCTGCAACATGAGACGTTGCAGCCACAATGGGTCAGTACATTGAATGTACTGGCAAATTCACACCATAGATCAATGATGAATAAAGGCTATCACTACATGCATATATGGCTGGTGGAAAGCTCTATGGTTACAGTTTTTGCGAAAAGCCAATTTTCCCTACTGCAAAGGAATAAATTTTACTTAACTATCATTGTGGTTGTTAAACATTGAGAATGGTTGACAGCATTCTCAATCCCAATTAAACATCATCGTTAAAACCCAACAAAATTAATTATAAGTAACATGATGAGATTCACATGATAATCCAAGTACTAGATACTCAAAACGTCCATAACCGGGGACACGGCTAATCATGATTAGTTTGTACACTCTGCAGAGGTTTGCGCACTTTTCCCCCACAAGACTCGATCACCTCCGTTGGATTTCTCGCACTTCACGGTGTTTGAGAAACGGATGACCGAGACATAGTCTTTCAGAAACATTAACTCGCTACTCCAGGTAGACCATACCAAACCTACAAAACCCACTACCTGCTGATCTACCTGTTCAAGCGCTTCACGTAACTTACTCAGCTATGCTAGAGCCCATAATAGCTTCTGGCTGCACACGGAAGTTTCTAGCATGAATAATCTTATGATCCCTTTGAGCCTGGGTGGCGGTCCATAGGAAAATCACACGGTAATCTCGGGATTTCCAAAAAAACAGGCAATCACTGGTATCCCCAGGTGCCTCAATCCACCCAGATGTGTATTAAAGTTGCCACCTTAGATTGAACCATTAATTAACAATCTCACATCTGTCATGGAACACTCGAACCCAACCACGTCTACGAGCATAGCATAGAAATATAAGCATAACGTAGAAGTAACTCCGAAGGGTTTCATAATAAATAGGACAATAGGTTCTACCTCATCAGCTACTTCCCAAAACCCACATGTTAAAGACATCCTAGTCATGCAATGTTTGAGGGTGAAACTAATGCATAAAAACTGGGTATGAAAGGGATATGTTCAAAGTGTGAACTTGCCTGTACTGTTGATGAAGATGATTCGCACTCAAAACTCTTGATAGTTCTACTCGTCACACTCCGGTCAATCTATCGTGAGCAAGCAATAGTAACCACACATAAGCAATCACTCAAAAGATCCGAGGGAACGAAGAGAACAATTCGGAAAACATCAAAACCAAAGCAAATAACTCTTGCAACATAAAACAATTTCTAACAGTACCAAAATTGAGTGAATTTGGCCTTATCAGAAAGTTCATGTCAAGAGCTTCAATTTGCAAAAAGAATCAACTAAATCGGAGTTATAAAACTCTAGTTATGATCAAACGAAGTTTGAATACAAATCTGATCTAATTCAAATTTTAAATTGTCAAAAACATGTTTAAGTTGGTTATCTGGATAGAGGGGATCATAATGAAGACATGGGCATTGGTTTCTTTGGATTTGGACAAACGGGTAAAAAGATGTGGTCGTCTGAAAATCAGGGGCTAATCTGTAAATAAAATATTTACAAACGGGTCCCTGGCCGAAAAATAAAAAATAAAAATCCTATCGAACGAACGTTCGCTACAGAAGCATAAGCAACGAATTCGTCCACTACAGAGGCTTAACTAATGAATGTTCGCTATTTAGCAGAAAACGGTTTAAAAAAACAGAATCGATCTGGTCCATTGGATCCAGATCTGACGATGGGGGAGGAGCGGGGAGTTACCGCAGCGGTAGAAGTCGCCGGCGATGAGGGAGACGGCGGCGGCGGCTCGGGTCCGGCCGGGGCAGTGGCTCCGGTCATCGAGGAGGGCAATGGGGGGGTCGGGGAGGGGCGGCGCAGCGAGGCGAGGAGGATGGCGGCATCGGCGGTGTCCGCGGGGACGGGACGGAGCGAGGCGGCGGTGGTGGATCTCGCCGGCGGCGGCGGCTAGTGGCGTCGGCAGCAGGTGGCGAGATGCGGGGAAAAGAGAGAGAGACGGGGCCCGGGGCCCGGTATTTAAGGAGAGGAGGGCGACGGTGGCGTGGAGAAGGGGCAAGGCGCGGGCGGCGACCGAGTCGGCCACGGCGGCGGCTGACGGCTGCTCGAGCGGGACTCCCGCTCTGGAAGGAGAGGGGTGGCGTGCTGGGCTGGGCCTTGGCCTGGCAGGAGCTGGGTCGGCCCAGTTTGGCGGAGGGAAGTTTTTTTTTTTTACATTTCCCACGCAAACAAAAATAATAAAACGAAATAAATAAATATATTATATAGGCATATAATATATCAAAATTTTCAGAAAAAGATTTTCTACGACATGAGCATTATTCTAGCTTACAAAAAAATCCACAATAATTCTAATAATTCAAACAGTGCTACTGACCTACTTAAAACCCAATAAAATCATTTTAAAAAAATACCAAAATTAATTCAAATTTATTTCTCTCCAACTTTCTGATGTAGGGAATCGTGTTACCCTATTTTCCATATATTTTAATTTTGGAGAAAAATAATTTGAATAAAACCCAAAGAAGCCCAAATTGAAAATAATTTCAAAAGGACTTTAAATTGGATTTTGTTTAAACTCCCAACTCATATTTCATATGTTTTGAAGAAGTCATTTTTATCTTCTCTCATGAAAATAATTGAGTTGCTTGAAGTTTCTGAAATTGAATATAGTTCCAAATGGAATTCAAATCTTTCCAAAACCCTTTTCATTTATTTAAATGGAAGAAGTCATGTCATCTTCTCTCCAGGATTTTTGTGATGAAGAGTATTTGAATTCACGGAGATCTGAAAGCAAAGGTGAAAGTTTGGGAAAGTCCTTTTATTCCCTCTCATTTAACTTTCAAAAGTTTCAAATTTCACTCAACTTCACTCAATCAATCACTCAACAATTAAACAAACAATCAAATCTATCTATTTATCATAACATCCCAAAATTTCTCTACGCCGTATACCATAAAAATGGTGTGAATCCGGTAGTGCGATTCGGCGTGGTCCACAGCCCCCAGAGTACGGAGTCAAGCTCCTCTACCCAGTGCGTGTTAGATTCCTTGAGGGATCGCACTAGTCTGGGTTTGATGCCGCTCATAATGAGATCGTTGGCCCGTTCGACTTGACCGTTAGTTTGAGGGTGATAGACTGAAGGATAGTCGAGCTTGATGCCCATGTTTTTGCACCAAAGTTTGACTTCATCGGCCGTGAAGTTTGTGCCGTTGTCGGTTATGATGCTGTGGGGGACGCCGTAACGGTGTACGACCCTGGATATGAAGTCTATCACTGGTCCGGATTCGGCCGTCTTTACAGGCTTGGCTTCTATCCATTTGGTGAATTTGTCCACCATGACCAGTAGATATTTTTGCTTGTGGGTTCCTCCTTTAAGGGGTCCGACCATGTCAAGCCCCCAGACCGCGAAAGGCCAGGTAATGGGTATAGTTTGTAGGGCGGTAGGCGGCATGTGGCTTTGGTTGGCGAATAACTGGCAACCAACACATCGTTGCACTAAGTCCTGAGCGTCTGCCCGGGCCGTTGGCCAATAAAATCCAGTACGGAAGGCCTTGCTTACAAGGGCCCGGGCTGCAGCGTGGTACCCGCCGAGTCCGGCATGAATTTCAGCCAAAAGGTCTCGCCCTTCCTCTTCGGAGATACACCTTCGAAGGACTCCGGTTGTGCTTTTCTTGTAAAGCTCTCCCTCGTGGACTTTGTAGGCTTTAGATCGCCGCACTATGCAGCGGGCCTTGTTTTGGTCTTCGCGAAGTTCCTGCCTAGTTAGGTAGGCTAGGAATGGTTCTTTCCAAGGGGCAATAACTGCCATTATTTCGTGGGCTGACGGTGTTGTTTCGTTGGCGGAGCCCCAAACTGTGTCAGAATGTTCGGTGAGGGGCGGTGTAGTTGTGTCCGGGCTATTGTTTCCGGATTCTCCTTCCCATGATACGGATGGCTTGAACAGCCTTTCTAGGGAGATGTTGGGAGGGACGGCCTCGCGCTTGGTCCCAATGCGTGCCAACACGTCTGCTGCTTGGTTATTTTCCCGGGCTATGTGATGAAATTCAAGCCCCTCAAACCGAGCTGACATCTTTAAGATGGCGTTGCGGTAAGCTGCCATTTTCGGATCCTTGGCGTCGAAGTCTCCATTTATTTGGAATATTGCAAGGTTTGAATCCCCGCGGACCTCTAGGCGCTGAATGCCCATGGAGACTGCCATCCGGAGGCCATGTAAAAGGGCCTCGTATTCGGCTGCGTTGTTGGAATCCGTGTACATTATCTGAAGTACGTATTGGACTGTGTCTCCGGTTGGGGACGTCAGAACGACGCCAGCCCCCAGGCCAGCCAACATTTTGGAGCCGTCGAAGTGCATGATCCAGTTGGAGTATGCGCCGTACTCTTTAGGGAGTTCGGCTTAAGTCCATTCGGCGATGAAGTCGGCCAAAACCTGCGACTTAATAGGTCGCCTTGGCTTGTAGGTTATGTCGAACGGGAGGAGCTCGATGGCCCATTTGGCAATCCGGCCCGTTGCGTCGCGGTTGTTTATAATATCATTAAGGGGTACTTCGGATGCCACTGTTATGGAGCACTCTTGAAAGTAGTGTCGCAGCTTCCGGGATGCCATGAACACCGCGTATGCTATCTTTTGATAATGCGGGTACCGTGACTTGCATGGAGTTAGTACAGTGGACACGTAGTACACTGGTTTTTGGAGGGGGAACTTGTGTCCGTCCGCTTCTCGTTCGACGACGAGCACCGCGCTTACAACTTGATGGGTTGCCGCGATGTATAATAGCATTGGTTCACCCGTGTTGGGCGCGGCCAGGACCGGATTTGTTGCCAGTATGGCTTTTATTTCTTCGAGTCCGGCCGTGGCGGCATCCGTCCACTCGAAGTGGTCGGTGCGCCGCAGGAGGCGATAGAGGGGTAATGCCTTTTCTCCTAAGCGGGAGATAAAGCGGCTTAGAGCCGCCATGCATCCTGTCAGTTTTTGTATTTGTTTGAGGTCCTTTGGGGTATCCAATTGTGACAGAGCTCGGATCTTGGCTGGGTTTGCTTCAATTCCTCTACCGGATACGATGAAGCCCAAGAGCTTTCCGGCTGGTACGCCGAAAATGCATTTTTCCGGGTTGAGCTTAATGTCATATGTTCGGAGATTGTCGAACGTGAGCCTCAAGTCGTCTACTAGAGTATCGACGTGTTTTGTTTTGACGACCACGTCATCTACGTATGCTTCAACTGTTTTGCCGATCTGGTTGGCCAGACATGTCTGAATCATGCGCTGATATGTTGCGCCGGCGTTTTTGAGCCCGAAGGGCATCGTGTTGAAGCAGAATGGGCCGTATGGGGTGATGAATGCCGTTGCGGCTTGGTCTGACTCTGCCATCTTGATTTGATGGTAGCCAGAGTATGCATCGAGGAAACACAATGAGTCGTGTCCTGCGGTGGCGTCGATGACTTGATCAATTCGGGGGAGTGGGAAAGGGTCCTTTGGACAGGCCTTGTTTAGGTCTTTGAAATCGACACATAGACGCCAAGATTTGTCCTTCTTTGGTACCATCACCAGGTTTGCTAGCCAGTCCGGATGTTTTATGTCTCGGATGAATCCGGCTTCCAGCAGTTTTGCTAGCTCCTCTCCCATGGCTTGTCTCTTGGGTTCGGAAAAACGCCGTAGAGTCTGCTTGACGGGTTTAAACCCTTTTAGGATGTTCAGGCTGTGCTCAGCCAGCCTGCGTGGGATTCCTGGCATATCTGAGGGGTGCCAGGCGAAAATGTCCCAATTTTCTCGCAGGAAGTCTCTGAGTGCGGCGTCTACATCGGGTTTTAGTTGTGCCCCGATGGAGGCCGTTTTTGTAGGGTCCGTTGGATGGACTTGGAATTTGACTATTTCGTCTGCTGGTTTGAAAGAGGTGGACTTGGATCTCTTGTCTAGTATCACATCGTCCCTGTCCACCGTAGAGCGCAACGCAGTTAGTTCCTCGGCCGCTAGGGCCTCGGATAGTGCCTCCAGGGCCAGTGCGGCTGTCTTGTTTTCAGCGCGGAGCGCTATGTCCGGATCACTTGCGAGAGTGATGATTCCGTTGGGTCCGGGCATTTTGAGCTTCATGTACCCGTAATGGGGTATGGCTTGGAAAATTGTAAATGCTTCTCGCCCTAGCAGAGCGTGGTATCCGCTGCTGAACGGGGCCACTTGAAACGTGACCTCCTCGGATCTGTAATTATCCGGCGTGCCGAACACCACATCCAGTGTGATTTTTCCTGAACAGCACGCTTCCCGGCTTGGAATTATTCCTCTAAAAGTTGTGTTGCTTCGCTCAATGCGGCTCCAGTCAATTTCCATTTTTCGCAGGGTTTCCTCGTAAATGAGGTTGAGTCCGCTGCCGCCGTCCATGAGTACCTTTGTAAGTCGGAAGCCGTCCACTATCGGACTGAGGACCAATGCAGCTGGTGCTCGGGCAGTCCGGAATTTAGGTTCGTCACTGGCATTAAATGTGATACCGTGTCACTCCATGGGTTTATTGTTGCTACTTGGTAGACTTCGGCAAGGTTGCGGAGCGTTCGTTTCCTTGCATTGTTTGATGTGAAGGTCTCAAAGACTGTCGACACCGTACTGGGGAGGTATTCTTCGGGTGTTGGAGTTAAAAGTTCCTCGCCACTTCGGGCCACCTGCCGTAGTATCCAACATGCTCTAAGGCTATGCGTTGGTGTGGCTTTCCCTGAATTATGAATTTTACAGGGTCCATTGAGCCATCCTTCCAGTACGGTCCCGTACCCTGTAGAGGGTTTTTGTTTTTTGATGTTTGGCTCAGATGCCTGGCGGTGATGCGCCCTTTTGTTTCGGACTGGTGTTGTATTCGGGGCCGGATTGTCCCAGAATTTATCTTCGGTTTTCTGAACGCTTTCAGTCACACAGTACTTTCGTACTATGCTTGTCAAGTCGGCGAATCGTGTAATTTCGCGGCGACTTATGGCGTTGAGGATTCCGATGTCCGTGCAGTTGTTACAGAAGAGTGAAATTGCTTCTTTCTCGCGGCAGTCCTTTATCCTGTTCATAACCAGGAGGAATCTGGCCCAGTAGTGGTGTACTGTTTCTCCGGGCTCTTGTCGTATTAGGGATAAATCCCATATAGTTGGGTGGGCGGGTGGAATTAAATCCGGAACCCTGCCCGATGTAAGATTCAGGGGCCAAGCGGTTTCCAAATTCGGAAGCTTGCTTTCTTGGATATTATTCAACGAATCGGCCTGCTGCCTGACTTTAGGTTCAGGGTTTGGGCGACATCCTCCCCTCTGCGGGTATCTGGCTTGGAGGGATCGGGAATCCGGACACATCTGGTCCTTAGGGCGGTCGAAGACTCGCCGCATTATTCTTCCACCACTTCGACGTGATGGGTGATTTGGGGAGAGTCAATCTCTCTCTGATCGGGTTTAAGCCCAATCTGGTCGTAATCAGTAGCGACTCCCAGGGCCGCGATGCGATCCAAGATCTCGTTCAGGGAGAGGAGCTCCATCAGATATAACTGCTCAGCAAGCTCCGAGCTGGTGTGAAGATTGCTTTCGATGGCCCGGGAGGTCATCGTCGGCGCGGCGGCCGGACATGCAGTCATCAAAAACCTACCTAGCCGGAGAGTTTGGCCGACAGCCAAAGCTCCTTTAGCAACAACGCCATCTTTGAAGACGGGATGCGGCATCCTTCCTGATGGTGACGCCACAGTGGAACTCTCAATGAAAGCACCAATGTCGGTGTCAAAACCGGTGGATCTCGGGTAGGGGGTCCCGAACTGTGCATCTAGGAGGATGGTAACAGGAGACAAGGGACACGATGTTTTTACCCAGGTTCGGGCCCTCTCGATGGAGGTAAAACCCTACTCCTGCTTGATTAATATTGATGATATGGGTAGTACAAGAGTAGATCTACCACGAGATCGGAGTGGCTAAACCCTATAAGCTAGCCTATGGTATGATTGTTGTTCGTCCTACGGACTAAAACTCTCCGGTTAATATAGACACCGAAGAGGGCTAGGGTTACACAGAGTCGGCTACAATGGGAGAAGATCTTCATATCGTATCGCCAAGCTTGCCTTCCACGCCAAGGAAAGTCCCATCCGGACACGGGACGGAGTCTTCAATCTTGTATCTTCATAGTCCAGGAGTCCGGCCAAAGGTCTTAGTCCGGCCATCCGGACACCCCCTAATCCAGGACTCCCTCAGGAGGCCCAAAGGGGGGCGCACCAGCCCACCAGGGGCTGGTTCCCACGCCCCCTCAGCCTATGGGGCCCTCCGGGATAGGTGGCCCAACCCGGTGGACCCCCGGGACCCTTCCGGTGGTCCCGGTACAATACCGGTGACCCCCAAAACTTTCCCGATGGCCGAAACTGGACTTCCTATATATAAATCTTTACCTTCGGACCACTCCAGAACTCCTGTGACGTCCGGGATCTCATCCGGGACTCCGAACAACATTCGGGTTACTACATACTATTATCTCTACAACCCTAGTGTCACCGAACCTTAAGTGTGTAGACCCTACGGGTTCGGGAATCATGCAGACATGACCGAGATGTTCTCCGGTCAATAACCAACAGCGGGATCTGGATACCCATGTTGGCTCCCACATGTTCCACGATGATCTCATCGGATGAACCACGATGTCAAGGACTCAATCAATCCCGTATACAATTCCCTTTGTCTAGCGGTATTGTACTTGCCCGAGATTCGATCTCGGTATCTCGATACCTTGTTCAATCTCGTTACCGGCAAGTCTCTTTACTCGTTCCATAACACATCATACTGTGATCAACCCCTTGGTCACATTGTGCAAATTATGATGATGTCCTACCGAGTGGGCCCAGAGATACCTCTCCGTTCACACGGAGTGACAAATCCCAGTCTCGATTCGTGCCAACCCAACAGACACTTTCGGAGATACCCGTAGTGCACCTTCATAGCCACCCAGTTACGTTGTGACGTTTGGTACACCCAAAGCATTCCTACGGTATCCGGGAGTTGCACAATCTCATGGTCTAAGGAAAGGATACTTGACATTAGAAAAGCTTTAGCATACGAACTACACGATCTTTGTGCTAGGCTTAGGATTGGGTCTTGTCCATCACATCATTCTCCTAATGATGTGATCCCGTTATCAACGACAGCCAATGTCCATGGTCAGGAAACCGTAACCATCTATTGATCAACAAGCTAGTCAATTAGAGGCTTACTAGGGACATGGTGTTGTCTATGTGCCCACACATGTATCTGTGTTTCCTATCAATACAATTATAGCATGGATAATAAACGATTATCATGAACAAGGACATATAATAATAATAATAATAATAATAATAACCAATTTATTATTGCCTCCAGGGCATATTTCCAACAGTCTCCCACTTGCACTAGAGTCAATAATCTAGTTCACATCGCCATGTGATTAACACTGATAGGTCACATCGCCATGTGACCAACATCCAAAGAGTTTACTAGTGTCACTAAACTAGTTCACATCACCATGTGATTAAGTCTCAATGAGTTCTGGGGTTTGATCATGTTTTTCTTGTGAGAGAGGTTTTAGTCAACAGGTCTGCAACATTCAGATCCATATGTACTTCGCAATTCTCTATGCCATATTGTAAATGCTGCTTCCACGCTCCACTTGGAGCTATTCCAAATGGTTGCTCCACTATACGTATCCGGTTTGCTACTCAGAGTCATTCGGGTAGGTGTTAAAGCTTGCATCGACGTAACCCTTTACGCTGAACTCTTTATCACCTCCATAATCGAGAAACATGTCCTTTATTTACTCCAAGGACAAATTTTGACCACTGTCCAATGATTCATTCCTGGATCATTCTTGTACCCCTTGACTGACTCATGGCAAGGCACACTTCTGGTGCGGTACACAGCATAGCATACTATAGAGCCTACGTCTGAAGCATAGGGGGACGACCTTCGTCCTTTCTCTCTCTTCTGCCGTGGTCGAGCTTTAACTCTTAACTTCATACCTTACAACTCAGGCAAGAACTCCTTCTTTGACTGATCCATCTTGAACACCTTCAAGATCATGTCAAGGTATGTGCTCATTTGAAAGTACCATTTAGCGTTTTGATCTATCCTTATAGATCTTGATGCTCAATGTTCAAGTAGCTTAATCCAGGTTTTCCATTGAAAAACACCTTTCAAACAACCCTATATGCTTTCCAGAAATTCTACATCATTTCTGATCAACAATATGTCAACAACATATACTCATCAGAAATTCTATAGTGCTCCCACTCACTTCTTTGGAAATACAAGTTTCTCATAAACTTTGTATAAACCCAAAATCTTTGATCATCTCATCAAAGCATACATTCCAACTCTGAGATGCTTACTCCAGTCCTTAGAAGGATTGCTGGAGCTTTGCATACTTGTTAGCGTCTTTCAGGATTTTCAAAACCTTCTGGTTGTATCACATACAACCTTTCCTCACGAAAAACTGGTAAGGAAACTTGTTTTGACATCCATCTGCCAGATTTCATAAATGCAGTTTATGCTAACATGACTCCAACGGACTTAAGCATCACTACGGATGAGAAAATCTCATCGTAGTCAACTCCTTGAACTTGTGAGAAACTCTTCGCCACAAGTCAAGCTTCATAGACGGTGACATTACCGTCCACGTCCGTTTTCTTCTTAAAGACCCATTTGTCTCAATGGCTTGCCGATCATCGGGCAAGACCACCAAAGTCCATGCTTTGTTCTCATACATGGATCCTCTCTCGGATTTTATGGCCTCGAGCCATTTGTCGGAATTCGGGCCCACCATCGCTTCTCCATAGCTCGTAGGTTCATTGTTGTCTAGCAACATGACCTCCAAGATAGGATTACCGTACCACTCTGAAGCAGTACGCATCCTTGTCGTCCTACGAGGTTCGGTAGTGACTTGATCCGAAGTTTCATGATCACTATCATAAGGTTCTACTTCAATTGGTGTAGGTGCCATAGGAACAACTTCCTGTGCCCTGCTACACACTAGTTGAAGTGATGGTTCAATAACCTCATCAAGTCTCCACCATCCTCCCACTCAATTCTTTCGAGAGAAACTTTTCCTCGAGAAAGGACCCGTTTCTAGAAACAATTACTCTTGCTTCCGGATCTGAGATAGGAGGTATACCCAACCATTTTGGGTATCCTATGAAGATGTATCTATCCGTTTTGGGTTCGAGCTTATCACGATGAAACATTTTCACATAAGCGTCGCAGCCCCAAACTTTCAAGAAACGACAACTTAGGTTTCTCCAAACCATAGTTCAAACGGTGTCGTCTCAACGGAATTACGTGGTGCCCTATTAAAGTGAGTGCGGTTGTCTCTAATGCCTAACCCATGAACGATAGTGGTAATTCGATAAGAGACATCATGGTACGCACCATACCCAATAGGGTGCAACTATGATGTTCGGACACACCATCACACTATGGTGTTCCAGGCGGTATTAATTGTGATTCCACAATGTCTTAATTGCGTGCCAAAGATCGTAACTCAGATACTCATCTCTATGATTATCATAGACATTTTATCCTCTTGTCACGATGATCTTACACTTCACTCTGAAATTACTTGAACCATTCAATAATTCAGACTTGTGTTTCATCAAGTAAATATACTCAGTATCTACTTAAATCATCCATGAAGTAAGAACATAACGATATTCACTGCATGCCTCAGCACTCATTGGACTGCACACATCAAAATGTGTTACTTCCAACAAGTTGCTATCTTGTTCCATCTTACTGAAAACGAGGCTTTTCAGTCATCTTGCCCATGTGGTATGATTTGCATATCTCAAGTGATTCAAAATCAAGTGAGTCCAAACGATCCATCTGCATGGAGTTTCTTCATGCGTATACACCAATAGACATGGTTCGCATGTCTCAAACTTTTCAAAAACGAGTGAGTCCAAAGATCCATCAACATGGAGCTTCTTCATGCGTTTTACACCAATATGACTTACATGGCAGTGCCACAAGTAAGTGGTACTATCATTACTATCTTATATCTTTTGGCATGAAAATGTGTATCACTACGATCAAGATTTCAATAAACCATTCATTTTAGGTGCAAGACCATTGAAGGTATTATTCAAATAAACAGAGTAACCATTATTCATTTATTCTCCTTAAATGAATAACCATACTACGATAGACATAATCCAATCATGTCTATGCTCAACGCAAACACCAAATCTCGATGGTAGAGGGAGTGTGCGATGCTTGATCACATTAACCTTGGAAACACTTCCAACACATATCGTCAGCTCACCTTTAGCTAGTCTCCGTTTATAACCGGTATCTAATACCCTGGTGCTACTAGGAGTACTAGTAAAGTACACATTAACATAATGTATATCTAATATACTTCTATAGACCTTGCCAGCCTTCTCATCTACCAAGTATCTAGGGTAATTCTGCTCTAGTGGCTGTTCCCCTTATTACAGAAGCACTTAGTCTCGGGTTTGGGTTCAACCTTGGGTTTCTTCACTAGAGCAGCAACTGATTTGCCGTTTCATGAAGTGTCCCTTCTTGCCCTTGCCCTTCTTGAAACTAGTGGTTTCACTAACCATCAACAATTTGATGCTCCTTCTTGATTTCTACTTTCGCGGTGTCGAACATCGCGAATAGCTCAAGGATCATCATATCTATCCTTGTTAAGTTATAGTTCATCACGAAGCTCTAGTAGCTTGGTGGCAATGCCTTTGGAGAAACATCACTATCTCATCTGGAAGATTAACTCCCACTTGATTCAAGTGATTGTTGTACCCAGACAATCTGAGTACAAGCTCAATGATTGAGATCTTCTCCCTTAGTTTGTAGGCTAGAAAACTCGTCGGAGGTCTCAAACCTCTTGACGTGGGTACGAGCCTGAAATCCCAATTTCAGCTCTTGGAACATCTCACATGTTCTGCGACATTTCAAAAATGTCTTCGGTGCCTCAATTCTAAACCATTTAACATTACCGAACTATCATGTAGTCATCAAAACGTGTACATCAGATGTTCGCAACATCCACAGACCACGTTCGAGGTCCACCACACTGAGCGGTGCATTAAGTACATAAGCCTTCTATTGTCCGCATAATCGCTACTATACAACTTTCAACTAAATTTTCTCTAGGAACATGTCTAAAACAGTAGAACTAAAGCGCGAGCTATGACATAATTTGCAAAGGGCTTTTGACTATGTTCAGGATAATTAAGTTCATCTAATGAACTCCCACTCAGATAGACATCCCTCCAGTCATCTAAGTGATTACATGATCCGAGTCAACTAGGCCGTGTCCGATCATCACGTGAGACGGACTAGTCATCATCGGTGAACATCTTCATGTTGATCGTATCTACCATACGACTCATGCTCGACCTTTCGGTCTCTTGTGTTCCGAGGCCATGTCTGTACATGCTAGGCTCGTCAAGTCAACCTAAGTGTTTCGCGTGTGTAAATCTGGCTTACACCCGTTGTATGTGAACGTTAGAATCTATCACACCCGATCATCACGTGGTGCTTCGAAACGACGAACTTTCGCAACGGTGCACAGTTAGGGGGAACACTTTCTTGAAATTTTAATGAGGGATCATCTTATTTACTACCGTCGTTCTAAGCAAATAAGATGCATAAACATGATAAACATCACATGCAATCAAAAGTGACATGATATGGCCAATATCATTTTGCTCCTTTTGATCTCCATCTTCGGGGCTCCATGATCATCATCGTCACCGGCATGACACCATGATCTCCATCATCATGATCTCCATCATCGTGTCTTCATGAAGTTGTCTCACCAACTATTACTTCTACTACTATGGCTACCGGTTAGCAATAAAGTAAAGTAATTACATGGCGTTGTTCAATGACACGCAGGTCATACAATAAATTAAGACAACTCCTATGGCTCCTGCCGGTTGTCATACTCATCGACATGCAAGTCGTGATTCCTATTACAACACATGATCAATCTCATACATCACATATCATTCATCACATTATTTTTGGCCATATCACATCACATAGCATACCCTGCAAAAACAAGTTAGACGTCCTCTAATTGTTGTTTGCATGTTTTACATGGCTGCTATGGGTTTCTAGCAAGAACGTTTCTTACCTACGCAAAAGCCACAACGTGATATGCCAATTGCTATTTATCCTTTATAAGGACCCTTTTCATCGAATCCGATCCAACTAAAGTGGGAGAGACTGGCACCCGCTAGCCACCTTATGCAACAAGTGCATGTCAGTCGGTGGAACCTGTCTCATGTAAGTGTACGTGTAAGGTCGGTCCGGGCCGCTTCATCTCACAATACTGTCGAAACAAGATTGGACTAGTAACGGTAAGCATATTGAACAAAATCAACGCCCACAACTACTTTGTGTTCTACTCGTGCAAAGAATCTACGCAATAGACCTAGCTCATGATGCCACTGTTGGGGAACGTAGCAGAAATTCAAAATTTTCCTACGAGTCACCAAGATCTATCTATGGAGAGACTAGCAACGAGAGAGAGGGGAGTGCATCTACATACCTTTGTAGATCGCTAAGCGGAAGCGTTCAAGAGAACGGGGTTGAAGGAGTCATACTCGTCGTGATCCAAATCACCGATGATCCTAGCGCCGAACGGACGGCACCTCCGTGTTCAACACACATACGGTTGGGAGAGACATCTTCTCCTTCTTGATCCAGCAAGGGGAGGAGAGGTTCATGGAGATCCAGCAGCACGACGGCGTGGTGGTGGAAGTAGCAGGATCCCGGCAGGGCTTCGCCAAGCGCAAGCGGGGAGGAAGAGGTGTCACGGGAGGGAGGGAGGCGCCAGGGACTCAGGTGTGGCTGCCCTCGCTCCCCTCCACTATATATAGGGGCCTAGGGGGGTGCCGGCCCCTTGTAGATCCCATCTAGGGAGGGGGGCGGCGGCCCTAGGGGTGGCTTGGCCTCCAAGCCAAGTGAAGGCGCCCCCACCCCTTAGGGTTTCTAACCCTAGGCGCATGGGAGGCCCAACGGGGGGTGCACCAGCCCACCAGGGGCTGGTTCCCACACCCTCTCAGCCTATGGGCCCTCCGGGATAGGTGGCCCCACCCGGTGGACCCCCGGGACCCTTCCGGTGGTCCCGATACAATACCGATTACCCCCGAAACTTTCCCGGTGGCCGAAACTGGACTTCCTATATATAAATCTTTACCTCCGGACCACTCCGGAACTCCTCGTGACGTCCGGGATCTCATCCGGGACTCCTAAAAACATTCGGGTTACCGCATACTATTATCTCTACAACCCTAGTGTCACCGAACCTTAAGTGTGTAGACCCTACGGGTTCGGGAATCATGCAGACATGACCGAGACGTTCTCCGGTCAATAACCAACAGCGGGATCTGGATACCCATGTTGGATGCCACATGTTCCACGATGATCTCATCGGATGAACCATGATGTCAAGGACTCAATCAATCCCGTATACAATTCCCTTTGTCTAGCGGTATTGTACTTGCCCGAGATTCGATCTCGGTATCTCGATACCTTGTTCAATCTCGTTACCGACAAGTCTCTTTACTCATTCCGTAACACATCATCCCGTGATCAACCCCTTGGTCACATTGTGCACATTATGATGATGTCCTACCGAGTGGGCCCAAAGATACCTCTCCATTCACACGGAGTGACAAATCCCAGTCTCGATTCGTGCCAACCCAACAGACACTTTCGGAGATACCCGTAGTGCACCTTTATAGCCACCCAGTTATGTTGTGACGTTTGGTACACCCAAAGCATTCCTATGGTATCCTGGAGTTGCACAATCTCATGGTCTAAGGAAATGATACTTGACATTAGAAAAGCTTTAGCGTACGAACTACACGATCTTTGTGCTAGGCTTAGGATTGGGTCTTGTCCATCACATCATTCTCCTAATGATGTGATCCCGTTATCAACGACATCCAATGTCCATGGTCAGGAAACCGTAACCATCTATTGATCAACGAGCTAGTCAATTAGAGGCTTACTAGGGACATGGTGTTGTCTATGTACCCACACATGTATCTGAGTTTCCTATTAATACAATTATAGCATGGATAATAAACGATTATCATGAACAAGGAAATATAATAATAATAACCAATTTATTATTGCCTCTAGGGCATATTTCCAACAAAGCTTTCGCTTGTGCTTGTTGCTTGTGTGACTCTGTGTGTTGGGTCATGAGACCCATGTTTGTAATATCATACTACGTATGGCTCCTCGAAGCCTTTCAAATAAATACTCTAAGTCATAGTGTTTTGTTGTGATGCCATGTTGTATTTACACATATCGAGCATATTGTGTGTATGTTATTGAAATGCTTGGTATGTGTGGGATCCGGCACCTAGTTGTTTATTCTTGGTAGCCTCTCTTATGGGGAAATGCCTCCTAGTGCTTCCACTGAGCCATGGTAGCTCGCTACTGCTCCGGAACACATGAATTGCCAGGCATGTGTCCTTCCTTGCTCCTGTGTTTGTCCCTTCTGGAACACCGCAACTCTCACATCCTTCTAGAAGAGGGTGTTGTAAGAATACCATTCTCTTCTGTCGTGACTTGTGGAATGTCTTCTATTTGGTGCTCATAAAGGGTGAAGTTCCCTTCAGTTGGAAATCCAATCAAAGATTTGTAGTACTTAGTTATGAAATGCTTGAGATCCGCCTGACCTTAATCCGCCCCTCATCTTGTTCTAGACTAAACATACACTTCTTCCTATGCCGACCATTGGCAACCATATGGAAATATTGTGTATCATTGTCTCCCTCCAAAATGAATTGGGCACCGGATCTTTTGTACCACTTGATTCCCTCTTCTCCCAATAGACGTGCGATCTTATCATCGGATTGAATTTTTAAATGAATCTCTTGTTGAGACAAAATGTGATTTTATTGAGATCATCAACAACCGTAGAAAGGCATTGCTTTTCCTTTTTGATAAATGCCACTGGTGTGTTTTGCCCATCCAGATAGGAACCTCCTTAAGGTTCTAATTTTAAAGTTCCATCGCTGAATTGGTGTGCAACCAATGGAAGGCCTCTCCCGTACACTTTTAACTAAGTTTGCAAAGTCGTCCCTAAGTAGTCATCCCTATTTGAATTTTAATGGGCAACAAGCATTAGGAGAAACAGGAGAGTTAGAATCGAGAATGATGGGTGCATGGTACGGAAGTGCTTCAATACGCTCGAGTGCACATACAATTACCATAGGGAATTTTAATTCCCATTCAGTATCCATAAGTACATGATCGAGTTTCTCAAAGTCGACACTGGACGATTGTTGGCCCAAGTGAACTGTCGTCCTGACATACTGGTTTCCTTTAAATTCAAACTATCAATCACAACGTTAAATAAGAAAGGCCAATGAGTGTCAAAGCGGGTGTTATTTTTCTCTTCTCTGGTACCTAAGGATATTAAAGTCCACCCCTCCCCCCCCCCAAAAAAAAATGAGCATGGTGTGTGGGTTATCCTTAGCCAGGTGCACCAATTCCAATAGGAAGGCAGATTTATTCTCATCCTAGGCAGCTTCATAGACCGCAACCAGACTCCATGTAAAATTATCAGCTCTATTCTGAAGGTGAAATTTAATATAAAATGCACCAGCCAAAAGAAGCTAACGAATCCATGGTTGTGGTATGTATCCCAAGTAAGATGTCTCCAGATCTTCCATTTGGCGGTAGACAATGCCATGCGTAGTCTAAACTACTTGACAGGTGATCCAGGACGTATGCATGGAGGTCACATTTACCAGCCTCGAAAATTGCCACAAAACCAGCCCATGCCGACACACAGTCATCGACGTGTTTATATTTAGCCAAGTCTGAAAGATCTTTACTATTTCAAAATATGCCTCTCATTTGTTAACTCGTGCGGGGATGGATGTCTTAGCCTTTTTGGGTGTTTTTGTTTCTTTTTTGGAGAGTGGGATTTAGATTTAAGCGAAGACACTGTATAGTCACAATACATGGACCCAGGTCTTGTGTCCTCTAATCCAACCTCGATAATAGCACCTACAATGTGAGAGAGAAGCATACGTGGCGTCCACCTCCTCCTCGATATCGGGGTTAGGTAGGGTCTCGGACTTTTAGAAGAAACCTTTTCTATATCGTCGGACAACAAGCGTGATAGTAAATACACTCGAAAAAGACTGTTACCGATCTTTTTGTGCTCATCGTCACACTTAATGTCGTACTATACACTGTTCATCAAATCAAATGCAAAGCAAAGTAATAATAAATATATCCTTCTCTCAAGGAAAAACGATGTGATTCTTTCATCCCTCCGTCAGAAAACTTGTCGGGAAAATGGATGTATTTAGACGTATTTTAATTCTAAATACATCTACCTTTATCCATTTTCAGCGACAAGAAATTTCGGACGAAGGGAGTACAAAGTAGTTTTTCTAATGGAAGTGGTGAAGAACCGACCGTTTATTACTTGCTTGCTTTGAGACTCATGTCAGCTTTTCGTGTATAAAGTAAAAAAATGCTTTTCTATGCAATACAAACAGTGAAGAAAGGAATACATCTATGCATGTCAGGTTTGTGGCAGATTTAGGTAAGAAAGAGAGAGAAAATCGAGAAAAGGACGGCGCATGCGCTCTCTCTCCCCCCAAACAAAATAGTTACATTTTATTTCATAGTCACATTTTGAATGGTTAATAACTTATGAACCAATTCATTTGTGATTTTTTTATATATTTGAATTCAGGGCAACAAGACCTTCAAAACAAGCCCGGTATAAATACATTTTGGCTAATTTGAATTTTACAGTTTCAATCAGTTTTGCATTGAAGAAATGATTTCACTCATTTTAAAAACATGAATTTCACCCGTTGTAAAACGCCTATTTCACACATTACAAAACACAGAATTCAGTCATTTCAAAGAACTAGTTTCACTCATTTCAGAAAGCTGGTTTCACTCATTTCAGAAAAAACTCATTTCTTTATGTTCAAAAAACTGATTTCACTCATTTGTAGAAACAAATGTCATTGATTTGAGAAAAATAATCTCACTCAGTTGAGAAAACATATTTCACTCATTTTGAAAAGATGGATTTCAGCCCATTCAAAAATGATGGATTTCACTCATTCCAAAAAGTATGTTTCACTGTGTTAGAAAACTAATTTTAGTTATTTCAAACAATTGATTTCACTCATTTCAAACAACTTATTTCACTCGTTTCAATTGAAATAAAGACATGTTTCAAAAAAATCATAAAGCTAATTTCACTTGTTAAAAAAACATTGGTTTCACAAAGTTGTACATGTGCAATATAACTGAAACTAAAATGGGTGAACGAATCAACTTCACAATAAAGACACTGACATAAGGAGTTTCACAAAAATAATATTTCAATTTAAAAACTAAATTTACTCATTTAAAAATATCATTCAAATAAAAATTATTTCACTTATTTTAAAACACTGATTTCACTCATTTCAAAGTACTAAATTCACTCGTTTCATTTGAAAGACATGCTTCAATTATTTTCAGGAGCTAATATCACTCATTTAAAAATAATACTTGTTTCAAGAAAATGGTATATTTGATATGTGACTGAAATTGAAATGAGTGAACAAAGCAGATTCACACAAGAAACACTGCAATAATGATCTTCGCAAATATCATATTTCTATTTTTGAAGTAGGAAAATTTTAATTAGTTTAAATATATTCAAGATTGGTCTTGTTCTACAGATCATGTCTCAAGGAATTTGAATATATAAAAAGAATTCAATAATAGAACATTCTCGTAAAAGATATTGATCGTCCAATTTAAACAAAGATAAAATGTATGTACTGGTTTTGGAGAGAGACAAATACATATGCATGTGTACCCTCCACCGGAAAGGTACTATTCTTTTATTGACATGGGCTCATTTAGCGGACCCAGATTTGACTATTCACGGAGATACATGAGATGGCTGTCACAATATGGTCTAGATGCTATACATATGGAGTGGGCCCCTATCTCAAAGTAATTGTAAGGAAGATATTTCACCGCTAGGTAACTTAACCTTTAGCGAACCAACCTGTAACACAACCTTTAGAAAGCTCTTTGCCGTAATAAGTACCTGCAGTGAAAATTGCTTTTGGAGCTCGGCCACCATGGAGGCCGGGTTTTTTAAATTAAAAAAACATATTTTTACATTTAAAAAGTTTATAAAAAATTGGAGGCATAACACACATATGTGTAAATTTTTAGGATGAAATAAGGGCTATGTAAAAAACAATCTGTGGCATTTCAAGACATGATATTATTCATCCTAAAAGTCTATGAAATTGTTCTTTTTGCACAGGTCGCATTTCAGGATATTTCATTCTAAAAGTTTACACACATACACATCACATCCTTGTGTACTTGTACAACTTTTTTCAGATTTTTTGTGAATGTATAAATTTTGAATTTTTCAAAAATTTCGCCCTCCATGGAGGCCGACACTAGTAGAAAAACACCCATTAGTCCCGGTTCGTAAGGGCCTTTAGTCCTGGTTCATGAACCGGGACTAATGGGTCGTTACTAATACCTCCACCCATTAGTCTCGGTTCAAACACGAACCGGGACAGATGGGCCTCCACGTGGCCGGTCCACCGAGCCCAGTCAGGGGGACCTTTGGTCCCGGTTGGTGGCTCCAACCGGGACCAAAAGTTCATGTTTTTTTACAAATGTGGCTGCTTTAGGGGTTTTGGGGGTTATTTTTAGGTTGTTATTAGCTAGCTAATAGAGAGAAGTGTCCTCTCTTATATCTTCGTCCTTGGTTTATCAACACCGCTGCTATGTTCATTTCACCCGCTGATATAACATGCTCATGCATGCGCATCATACATCATCATATATAATAACAAGTCCTATGCATCATCATACAACTTCTACTCGTTATTAATAATAAGTCATACGATCATCATCCTCATAGTCATCGAACCCAACCCTACATAATTGTTCTTAGCACATGATCATCAGTATCAGGTAGGACCTAAACACCCTTAAGGTAAAATAGCATAAAACAATATAGACCCTGACTCTCCATTATGAAGAATGGCGATCATCCTGTCTCCAATTCTTGCCCTTCGCTGCTTGTTGCTTCCAAGAAGCTCCTTACGACTGTCCATACATTTTTTCCATTCTTTGATTGTTATGTCTCCACTTCTTTTAGAAACCCGGTATGGACAGTTGAGATTCGTAGGACGACCTGGTTGTATGTTCAAAACATGAAGGCTACCATGCGTATACATCAGATGAGGCACACAATCATTCGGGATTATCTGTTGAAAAACATAGTAATAACTTCGTAGTTAGCAATGATGTACTAGTTTTAGAAGTGTGCAAAAAGATCACGGATGTCGTAATAGTAAAAAAATCTTACCAGGGTATCTCCATGGTAGTTACCGTAGTTCAACACGTGCACTAGTGGCACGTATTGACCATAATGTTGAGGAGTTTGATTGTAGATATTGTAATTCTCAAGATCAGTACAAAATGCGACCAGATGATTTTCTCCTGATAAGTTAATTCGGAGCCTTCGGTGTAGTAGGTTCTGTCTACCATCTTCCGCACATTCTTTGAAGAATGAAAATAAGCTGTCAATGGAGATAAGTTGTCAACTATTTTGAAATAAACAATATAAATTACTTAATAACTATGTTAAGCTCACATGGGGAAGAATTGGAGGTGTATCCACAAGGACCCAAATCGAAGGTCTCTCTTGCTCGATTGTAGGATCACCAAGATCCATGGTGACAAGCATACCCTCATCAAGACCATACATCTTGCAAAGTGCTTCCCAATTTTTGCAACCAAAATGGGTTACACTCTGAGCATTGTACAGCTTTACTTGAAAATCCACACCATGATGGGTACTTAGGATAATTTTTTTGGTTTCGAAACTTTCATGGTCTTCAAAACCCATCCTCTCCAAGACATAGCGTCTTGCAAAGCATGGGATAAGCTAGTCGAATTGGAAAAGATGAAAAATATTGTCATGATTAAAATAGTTGAAGTCATGAGTAATTACGAAAAAAAACTATTGTCGTCGGTTGCGTACCGTATGAACATCGAAGGTCTCCTCGAGCTTAATGCTGAAGCGACGATCTTCGTCCAGCTCAATGAACCTGTCGCAGATACCTCGGTCGTCGTGGCACCAGTCGCACTCCCCCGGGCGGTTTTCGTCGTCCGAGTACGACATTTCCGGCCTATGTTCATAATTCAAATATTAAACTAGATTATTAATCACGGGTTGACTATCGGTGATGTACGTAGCTCCTCCTTTCATTCCCGAGTGCATTATTACATCAAATTGTCTAGCACACGGGAATGAAGGAGAACTTATCCAATATGAGCATTCAATAAGCAAAACCAAATCATAAAATAAGCAAAACCAAATCATAAAATAAAGTAGTATTCAAATTAGCATGCATTCAATAATTATAAGCAAAAGTACATCATCTCTTGGTGTCCGTACATCGTCGAATATTATCACTAATATAGCATCACTAATACAACTAGAACCGTAGCGCCCGACGGGTATCGACGCGGGCGGTGGACACCCAAAGATAAGGAACCATCACAGGATCATAGCTCCAGTGAGATCCCTGAAGAACCTGCCAGGTATTGTCGAACCTGCCCTCCAATGCAACCATGTAGCGACGGACGTGCTCGTCCTCCTCGCTGACACGGTGACGTACCACCTCCGCGGTGTCCGGAAGCCTCGGCACCGTCACTGGCCCACGCGACCGCCACCAAACAAGGATCGGGTCAACAATGGGCTGCCTCCTCACCAACCTACGTCCCCCGGAAGGTAGCACCTCCCAATACCAGCCCGGCGGAGCCCAGTCCCGAACATGGCCCTGATCAAGCAAGCCTCCACCGCCGAGTCGACGACGACGAGGATGCGGGATAGGCATCGCCGACGTCGATGCGGGAACTACTTCTATATATAGTTAAATAAAGTAGTTTTATTAATTAAATCAACTAGCAAGTTCAACTACTAAACACTTACTATAAATAAATAAAGTAGTACTTACTAAAAACAAACTACTTCTATATATAGTAAAATAAAGTAGTTTATTAAATCAACTAGCTAGTTCAACTATATATGAAGCACTTACTATAAATAAAATAAAGTAGTACTTACTAAAAATAAACTAGTATTTTTCTAACTAATTATATTAAACACTTTCTCTTCTTATTTTTTTCATTTTTCTAAATACGTACTATGAACAAAAAAATCATTAAAATTCTATAAACAAAATTACAATAGAAAAAAATCATAAAGATTCTATGAACAGAAAAAATCATAAAAATTTGACATATTCGATCTTTGCATATATATGATAAAAAAAATCTATGAACTACACATCTAAATTACTACACATCCAACAAAAAATCTATGAACTACAAAAAAATCTAAAAAAAATCTAACAAAAATCATAAAAAATCTAACAAAAAATCTACTAACAGAAAAAAATCTAACATAATATGAACAAATTAATTACACAATCTAAATTACACAATATGAACTACATATCTAAATTACACCACATCTAATCTAACAAAAAAATCTATGAACTAACAAAAAAATCTAACATAATATGAACAAATTAATTACACAATCTAAATTACACAATATGGACTACATATCTAAATTACTAAAAATCTAATCTAACAAATAAATCTATGAACTAACAAAAAAATCTAAAAAAATCTAACAAAAATAAAATAAAGTTGCTCACGGCCGGCGACGACGACGGCGACGGCGAGGTGCAGCAGGGCGGGCGGCGACGTCGGGGCGGGGCAGCGACGGCGTCGGGGCGGCAGGGCGGGCAGCAACGGTAGTGGGGCGGGGCGGCGACGGCGCGCGTCGGGGCGGCAGGGGACGGTGTCGGGGCGGGGCGGCGACGGCGTCCGGGCGGGGCGGCGACGGTGTTGGGGCGGGGCGGCGACGGCGAGGTGGCGGCAGGGGACGGCGCTCGGCGTCGGGAGAGATCGAACTTGGGACGGGGCGGCAGTGCTACTTATATAGCAAAGGCTTTGGTCCCGGTTCGTACGGCAAACCGGTACCAATGCCGGCCTTTTGTCCCGGTTTGAGCCACCAACCGGGACCAAAGGCCTCTTTTCGGCAGCCCAAAGGGCGGGAAACGAGGACCTTTGGTCCCGGTTGGTGGCTCCAACCGGGACAAAAGGCGGGCATTGGTACCGGTTGGTGGCACCAACCGGTACCAAAGAGGGGCATTGGTACCGGTTGGCGCCACCAACCGGTACCAATGGACCCGTCTAATTTTTTATTTTCTGCAACTGTTTTTTAGTGGATTCTTTCTGCAGCTGTTTTTTTAGTCCCACCTCGCCAAGCGAGAGGCACTCGCAGCTGTTTATAAGCCCTGAGTGCAGAGACGATGAAGAAGAGGCTCAATGCTCACCTGCACGTTGGTTAGCTTCAAGCCTTGAGGAATAGGGTAGACTGCACAGAGCTATGTGCAGTGCAGTTGACACTATTCCGAAAGGCTTGAAGAAAATTAACGAGCATTGCATCTCTTTTTTATTTTTAATGACTTATTTTTAATAGTTGTGATTAACTTAACTAAAAAATGAGCATAGATGCTTATTTTTAATGACTTATTACAACTCAGAAATAAAAAGAAAAAATAAATATAGCAGAAAAGAAAAAAAACTATATAAAAAACTACTCAGAAATAAATAGAAGCAAAAATAGTTGTGATTAACATTACTAAAAATGAGCTTAGATGCTTATTTTTAATGACTTATTACAATTCAGAAATAAATAGAAGAAAAAATAGGTCTGATTAACTTAACTAAAAAATGAGCATAGATGCTTATTTTTAATGACTTATTACAAGTCAGAAATAAAAAGAAAAAAATAAATATAGCAGAAAAGAAAAAAACTATATAAAAAACTACTCAGAAATAAATAGAAGCAAAAATAGTTGTGATTAACATTACTAAAAAAATGAGCTTAGATGCTTATTTTTAATGACTTATTACAATTCAGAAATAAGTAGAAGAAAAAATAGTTGTGATTAACTTAACTAAAAAATGAGCATAGATGCTTATTTTTAATGACTTATCACAACTCAAAAATAAATAGAAAAAAAATAAATATAGCAGAAAAGAAAAAAAACTATATAAAAAACTACTCAGAAATAAATAGAAGCAAAAATAGTTGTGATTAACTTTACTAAAAAAATGAGCATAGATGCTTATTTTTAATGACTTATTACAATTCAGAAATAAATAGAAGAAAAAATAGTTGTGATTAACTTAACTAAAAAATGAGCATAGATGCTTATTTTTAATGACTTATTACAACTCAGAAATAAAAAGAAAAAAATAAATATAGCAGAAAAGAAAAAAACTATATAAAAAACTACTCAGAAATGAGCATAGATGCGCTTATAGAGAAAATTAGACCTAAATTCATAATAAATTTCTACTAACTTCAGAGAAATTCAATATGAATTTAGGTCAAATTTCCTGTAAGGGCATCTATTTTCACTTTGAGAGCAGCTCAACAAGGCAGAGAGGGAGGGGCTTATAAACCAGTGTGGGCCCCCTTCGGTTGGCGAGGTGGGACTAAACTCTGGCCGCAACAAGGACCAACACTTTAGTCCCGGTTGGTGGTGTGAACCGGGACTAAAGGGCAGCCTTTGGTCCCGGTTCAAGCCACCAACCGGGACCAATGGTGGTGGGCCAGGAGCGAGGCGCATTGGTCCCGGTTCGTCCCACCAACCGGAACCAATAGGTCCAGACGAACCGGGACCAATGGCCCACGTGGCCCGGCCGGCCCCCGGGGCTAACGAACCGGGTCCAATGCCCCCATTGGTCCCAGTTCTGGATTGAACCGGGACTAATGGGCTGACCTGGCCTGGACCATTGCCCCCTTTTCTACTAGTGCGAACTCCAAAATGCCATTCTCCTGCAGCTTGACACTATGAACGTGAACATCCAACAGTGTTCAGCACTAGTGCAGAACCGGGCAATAGCACCGGTTCGTAAGGCCCTTTAGTGCCGGTTCCATAACCGGCACTAAAGTGTGGGCACTAAAGGCCCCCCCCCCTTTAGTACCGGTTCAGCATGAACCGGTGCTAAAGGGAAACCACGTGGCACGAGCCAGCTCCAGGGGCCTGGAGCCCTTTAGTACCGGTTGGTAAGACCAATCGGTACTATAAGGTTTAGGGGGTTTTAGTTTTATGATTTCTTTTTCATTTAATTTTGTGTTTCCATTTTAATTCTTTTTCGTTTGCTGGTATTTTACGATACTACACATTGTACACGTTATGCATATATATATATATATATATATATATATATATATATATATAATTTCTAGTAGAACCAATCATGCATATATATATCATCAATGTCTCACAAACCATCATATTAATTAATTCACACATACACACATGTATAGCTATATACAATTTCTCCTACATATGCATGTTGCCTTCGGAGCCAGTGGCATTATAGCCTAATTGGTGCCTTCGGAGCACGATGAAAATTGGAAGTGGTTTTCATGGGGGCGGTAGCGGGTAATAGTATTATCTCTTCGGATTTATGACCTGGTCGAGCAAAAATCCCGCTATTTCCTCTTGAAGTGCTTCTACGCGCTCTGTTTCTAGGAGCTTCGCCCGCACCTCTCTGAACTGTTAAGAAGGAGATCAATATGCATGTGTATTAGTTGTGTGACTAGATATCGATAATGGTGTAAAAATTGTGAATAGTGTTTTGACAAGCGTACCCATTCCTGTCTTTGAGATCTGCTCATTTCGGACGCCATCATGCGAATGTTCTCGCAAACGCAGAATGCACACAGATCAGTCCCCTGCATCTGCTTCAGGGCCTTTACGAGAATGGAATTTGATCAGATAATAATTAATCAAGCATGATAATTAAAGAGATGGCAGCTAGCTAGCTAGCTAGTACTACTTAATTACTTACCTTGGGTCTTCCCCATTTAAGCTTTTCTTTCCATTCGCCTTCCGTGACCCTGATGAACCTTGCCCAAGCCCTGCCCGCCGACAAAGAAAATGAATAAAGGGGTTATTAAATAGTTCATATCATGAAATGACGAACTAAATAGGCCGAGATATATAGTTAATAATGATTGAAATTACCTGTTGACTATCCCAAACAAGATGTTATAGTCAGTTTTTTCTTTGAGTAGTGAGTCCAGTATTTCAACTGTTCCGGCGTCAACTTTAATGATACACAAGACCCAGTGAAATCTGCATGCACACACGTTTGCATGTCTTAATTAAGCGGGCATATGTAAGCAAAAACATGTAGCTAGCTAGTAGGCAAAAACAGAGAATTTGTAGTACAAGACAGTGTGACTCACTGGAAGTTGTAAGGAAGTAGTATATCTTCATTGTATTTGAGGCGCTTCAAGAACTCTAGCATGCTGTCCTCTACGGCCTTTTGATGACGTTCATCTATTTTCCATGTGTATTCATTAACGGTGTTTGGGTCAATGAACCCAATGCCATAGCGTCCACCTTTTCTCATTTCATACATCTTCATCCTGCATATAATACCACAGAAAAGAATATAGTGAGGATAATTACAGGTAATGATTGATCAAAAGGATCACTACAGCTAGCTTGAGACTTAAATTACAGAAAGAAATCACTTACAGACAATAGCAACTGACGATAGATTTGTCGAGTGCGTCTTGATTGTATAACTGAAACAGTTCAGAATACTCAACGGACACAGCTTTCTCATGGTAGTAATGCTCCTCCTTGACATTCACCATGAGGGACAATCGATCGGAAATCTTGGTAATGTTCATGTACCATTGATGCAATTCATACATTCTCGTTGGGAGGTTCTTGACCTTGTCTGGCTCGACCAAAGGTTGGCCCCGGACATATTTCCGTTTTATTTCATCCTCTCTAAGCACAGGCATGGGCTCGATCTCGAGGAGTTGTCCAACAGTGATTTTGAGAACTTCAGCCTGCATTATATGCTCCTCCGTTATTACCACATTGCCCACCTCAGGAACGTAAACTGTTTGCCCACAATAATATTGGGCGCGCGTACTGTCACGTGTTGTTGGCACAACAAGCGAGGGGATCGATTGCGCCGCCTGTTCTCCCAGCTGGGGAATGGTTTTCCCGCATTTTTTGACAGCTGCTTCTTGTTTGCTCGATCCCGAGCTCGCCTCCTTACGTAGACGTGCTCGATTTAACTTCCTGATGTGGCGCTCATAGTCTGTGTCAACAGGCTTGGGAGCTGGTGGTTGAGCCATACGAATGAAGTGGTCAATCGTTTCCTCAGGCACTTTCTCCCTTGGCGGCGTTGGCGGTTTCGGTGCAAAATGGGCTTCCACCTCGGACTTCGATATGGCTGCGATTTCCTCCTCGGACCTGTCATAAGCCCTCTGCGGAAGAGGCGTGAGGCTTGGACCATATTTATATCGCTTGCCTCCGCCTGTACTTCCTGTACTACCTCGACTCGTACCGCTACGCACCATAGCTGCGGGGTGTCTCTTCTGTGATTGCTGAGGCGGCGGAGACGGCTGACGGGGCTGAGTTGGACGAGGAGGAGTGGCCGCCTGAAGCTGTGCCGGACTTGGAGGAGGAGTGGCCTGAGGTTGTGCCGGACTTGGAGGAGGAGTGGATGTCTGACGCTGTGGCGGACTTGGAGGAGGAGGAGTGGCCTGACACTTTGCCGGACTTGGAGGAGGAGTGGCCTGACACTTTGCCGGACTTGGTGGACTTGCAGGAGCGGGAGACTGCTGACTCGGTGGCGGACTTCGACGAGGAGTCGGCTGACGCGGTGTCGGTGGCCTTCGAAAGATGATGCAATCCTTTTTCCATAGGATGATACGATGTTTGGCGTCTCCGAGAAAGCGCTCGTCGTCACCTCCAGGATAGTCAAGCTCTAGCTCCGAATATGGGTCCACCACCTCATCAACCAAGACACGAGCATAGCCCGCTGGAATCGGGTTGCAATGGAAGGTTGCCTCGGGGGGATTTGTAAAAGCAACGGCGTCCGCCACCTTCATGGATATGTTCTTCATTTTGACATGTAGCTCGCAGCTAGTGTTCTCCGTGATGTCATCCACGGGGTATCTACCCAGCATTGCGTCGTCCGGGGCGGAACCCACGCTGCTTCTCGGCATGGATGGGGCGGTGCTATCCAATGCTGGATCATTCGCTAGCTGCTGCAGCTGCTGAGACCCCCTTTGCTGGGTAAGTGAGTCGATCTGCTCCTGCTGCCGCTGGAATTTGACTACCAATTCCGCTTGACTTGCTTCTAGGCCTTGAAGGCGTTCATAGTCCCGCTTCCTCTGCTCCTCCTCCATCTTCCTCTTCTTCTCCTCCGCAATCTTCTTTCTCGCACGGGTTCTGTAGTCGGTGTTCCAGTCTGAGAACCCCTCATACCACGGAATAGCGCCCTTGCCTCGTGTTCTTCCCGGGTGTTCAGGATTTCCCAGGGCACGCGTAAGCTCGTCGTTCTCTCTGTTGGGCTGGAACACCCCCGATCGTGCCTCTTCTATTGCAACAAGTATCGCATCGTCGGCTCCCTTCAGACTTGCCCTCGTCGAAACATTGCCTGTCTTCGGGTCCAACTCCCCCCCATGCGCATAGAACCAAGTCCTGACCCTGGGGGGCCAGCTCTTAGTAACCGGAGTGGCACCTGCATCCTCCATCTCTTTCTCAGACTTATCCCACTTAGGCATTGCCACCGCATAGCCACCTGGCCCCAGCTTATGGAACTTATCCTTTTTTCGGCATTCTTCTTGTTTATTCTCGACCGTTCCTTAGCTAATTCCGAATCCTTGAATTTCACGAAATCGTCCCAATGAGCACGTTGGTTCTCTAGTGTTCCCTCGAATACTGGAGTCTTCCTTCCTCCCTTGACGTACTTGTCCCATTCACGATTCTTGTGGTTCTTGAATGCAACCGCCATCTTCCTAAGAGCAGCGTCCTTGACTTTCTGCACATCTGCTTCTGTGAAATGATCTGGTAGGGTGAAATGTTCCATGAGAGTATCCCAAAGCAGATCTTTTTGATTCTTGTCGACAAAAGTAACATCTGGACGTGGAGCAGCGTCCTCTTTGCCTTTTTGTCTTTTGTCTTTTGCTGGCTCTCTCCATTCTTGAAGGGAGATCGGGAGTTGGTCCTTCACAAGAACTCCGCACTGACGAATGAACTTGTCCGCAATCTTCTTAGGCGCTAATGGTTCGCCATTAGGTCTGACTGCCTCGATATTGTACTTTACGCCCTCCTTCAACTTTTTGTTCGGGCCTCGTTTCGTCCTTTTGCCTGAAGATTTGCTCGATCCGGATGGCTGAAAGAACAAAGATCGATTCGTTAATATATCTTCAAGTCATTTAAAACATGTGATGATCACCAGATACCTGCTTATATAAATATATATACCTCGCCGGTCTTTGTTGTTTCAGGATCAACATGTTCTTCGTCATCGTCATAATCGTAGTTCATGACTTCATCAATTCGGTCGTCGCGATCGAATATCATATCACCCTCTCCGGTGTTGTTTAGAAATTCGGAGCCGTCATAATCTTCTTCATTCTGATCATCATCTGGCCCGCGTATCATATCGAACATGGTCTGTTCTCCCTCTCTGTCGGTATTGTCTGCCATAGCTTTTATTTAACTAATTCAAAAGAAATATAAAACAATTTAGTATTCAAATTACATCGTCTCGAATAATAGATATAATCTCGAATACTTCGTCTAGAATAATAGATATAATCTCGAATACATCGTCTCGAATAATATATAATATTGAATAGTACATCACTGGCTAGCTAATTAAAGATCGAATACTACAGAAGAATCTAGGACACTCGCGGTTCCTGCGGCGCGGGCGGTGGACACCCAAAGAGAAGGAACCCTCACAGGATCATAGCTGAAGTGAGATCCCCGAAGATACTGCCAGGTATTGGAGAACCTGCCGCCCTCTAACGCAACCATGTAGCGATGGACGTGCTCGTCCTCCTCCCTGACACGGCGACGTACCACCTCCGGCGGGGCCGGGTCCCTCCGCACCGAAACTGGCCCACGCGAACGCCACCAAACGAGATCAGGGTCGACGACGGGACCCGGGGCCGGGTTCCTCATCAAGCGGCGCGCCCCTCCAGGCAGCACCTCCCAGTGCCAGCCCGGCGGAGCCCAGTCCCGGACATGGGTCGGCTGGACGTCGTCGCGGACGGGTCGACGGCGAGGATGCGGGCCGGGCATCGTCGAGAACAAATACTAGCTATATGCCCGCAAAAAGTAATATTTTTTTAATGATTGGATTTTGATAACTAAAATTTCTAACATTTCTACTATTTCAAAAATCTATATACTATTTCATACTAATTAAGCATCTAACACTAAAAACAGAAAACACAACTTCTATACATCCATTAAAAAACTGAAAAACAACATTATATAAAAATTTCCATACTAATTAAACACTAATTATATCCATCTAACATGCATTCATACATATATAATAGTGAAAAAATAATAATCTAAATAATCTAAACTAATTAAACATACAAAATACGTATATACTAATTAAACACTAAATAATCTAAACTAATTAAACATACAAAATACATATGTACGTGTGTGTGTGTGTGTTCATGCATGCTTGTGTGTGTGTGTATGGGCTCGGGGAGGGGCGGCGCCCATGGTGGCCGCCGGGGGCGAGGGAGAGGGGTTAGAGGGGGAGAGCTCACAGCGGGCGACGGCGACGGCGGGGGCGACGGCGGGGCGGCGACGGGACGGGGCGGCGACGGAGAGGAGGGCGGCGACGGGGACGGGGGCGGCGACGGAGACGAGCGGCGACAGAGATGATCGAGGGCGGCGACGAAGACGAGGGCGGCGACGGGGACGGGGGCGGCGACTGGGACGGGGGCGGCGACGGAAATGAGCGGCGACGGAGACGATCGAGGGCGGCGGCGACGGCGACAGAGACGGAAACAGAGGAACAAACAGAGAGGGAAACTGAAATTTTCGTAGCTGTTGTATATATAGAAGGCACCTTTAGTACCGGTTGGAGCCACCGACCGGTACTAAAGGCCTGTTTTGGCCAGGCCAAGCGGCGGGAAGCGACCCCCTTTAGTACCGGGTGGTGGCACAAACCGGTACTAAAGGCCCCCCTTTAGTACTGGTTTGTGCCACGACCCGGTACTAAAGGGGTCGCGCTGCCACCCCAAAGTTTAGTCCCACCTCGCCGGGCGAAGGGCAGGCGCACTGGTTTATAAACCCAGCCACAGCTACCACTTCGAACTCCTCTATATAGCTAGCAGGCTTGTGGGCCTAAACTCTGCGCGCTGCCCTGTGAGTCTGCTGGGCCTTTAAGGCCTGTAATTACACACCTGTGGCCTATCAGGCCCACAGGGCAGCGCCCCAATTTTTTTATAGTTTTTTCTTTTCTGCTTTATTTTCTTCTATTTATTTTTGCGTAGTTTTTTGTATAGTTTTTTCTTTTCTGTTATATTTATTTTCTTCTATTTATTTGTGAGTAGTTTTTCATCTAGTTTGCCAAAATTCAACATTTTCAGAGTTCATTTTGTAGTGATTTTCAATTTCACGGTCATTTTGTAAACGATTGAAAAATAGCAAATATAATTTTTTTCTTTTCTGCTTTATTTTTTCTTCTATTTATTTCTGAGTAGTTTTTTCTTTTCTGCTATATTTATTTTCTTCTATTTATTTTTGAGTAGTTTTTTATATAGTTTTTTTCTTTTCAGCTATAGTTTTTCTTTCTTTTCTGCTATTTTTTCTGTTAGTGCCCGTAGTTTTCAAATTTGAATAGTTTAAATTTTGAATTATTTGAAATTAGTGTGAATTTGTTTGCACATAAAATTTCTTCGCGTTTCAAATGCCAAAACACATAACTACCCTAACTATTACAGAGATTCCCCTCTCGGTGCGAAACACAGAAGAAAGTGATGATAGCTAGTGAAGCCGATCACATCCCAGATCTTTGGGTGTGAAACTTTTTCTTCGCGTGTGTCCCTTTGCGCCGTAACCATGGAAAATCTTCATCATTTAACGGGATGCTCGGGTCAATATTCACTGTGAATGGAGCAATTTCATCAAACTTTTCATAATCTTCTGACTTGTCTGTCTTGTCATCCACTCCCACGATGTTTCTCTTCCCAGAAAGAACTATGTGCCGCTTTGGCTCATCGTACGATGCATTCGCTTCCTTATCTTTTCTTTTTCTTGGCTTGGTAGACATGTCCTTCACATAGAAAACCTGTGCCACATCATTGGCTAGGACGAATGGTTCGTCTGCATACGCAAGATTGTTGAGATCCACTGTTGTCATTCCGTACTGCGGGTCTTCCGTTACCCCGCCTCGTGTCATATTGACCCATTTGCACCGAAACAAAGGGACCTTTAAACCACGTCGATAGTCAAGTTCCCATATGTCCTGTATATAACCATAATATGTTTCCTTTCCCGTCTTGGTTTCTGCATCAAAGCGGACACCACTGTTTTGGTTGGTGCTCTTCTTATCTTGGGCGATCGTGTAAAATGTATTACCATTTATCTCGTACCCTTTGAAAGTCATTATATTCGAAGATGGTAACTGGGACAGCAAGTACAGGTCATCTTCAATAGAGGTGTCATGCATGGTACGTGTCTGCAACCAGCTGGCGAAACTCCTGGTTTGTTCACGTGTAATCCAGTCATCAGACCGCTCCGGGTGTTTGGAGCGTAGCAAATTCTTGTGTTCATCCATATACGGAGCCACCAAGGCGGAATTCTGTAGAACTGTGTAGTGTGCTTCAGTGAGAGAATGTCCGTCCATACATATTATTTGTTCCCCTCCTAGCGTGCCTTTTCCATCCAGTCTGCCCTTATGCCGCGATTCAGGAACACCAATCGGCTTAAGGTCAGGAATAAAGTCAATACAAAACTCAATGACCTCCTCATTTTGATGGCCCTTGGAGATGCTTCCTTCTGGCCTAGCACGGTTATGAACATATTTCTTTAAGACTCCCATGAACCTCTCAAAGGGGAACATATTGTGTAGAAATACAGGACCCAAAACGTTAATCTCTTCGCACAGGTGAACTAGGACGTGTGTCATGATGTTGAAGAAGGATGGTGGGAACACCAACTCGAAACTGACAAGACATTGCACCAAATCATTCTGTAACCTTGGTATGATTTCTGGATCGATTACCTTCTGAGAGATTGCATTGAGAAATGCACATAGCTTCACAATGGCTAATCGAACGTTTTCCGGTAGAAGCCCCCTCAATGCAACCGGAAGCAGTTGCGTCATAATCACGTGGCAGTCATGAGACTTTAGGTTCTGGAACTTTTTCTCTGCCATGTTTATTATTCCCTTTATATTCGACGAGAAGCCAGACGGTACCTTAATACTGAGCAGGCATTCAAAGAAGATTTCCTTCTCTTCTTTGGTAAGAGCGTAGCTTGCATGACCCTGATGTATGCCGTCTTCTCCGTGCATACGTTGCTGGTCCTCCCGTGCCTCAGGTGTATCTTTTGTCTTCCCATACACGCCCAAGAAGCCAAGCAGGGTCACGCAAAGATTCTTCGTCACGTGCATCACGTCGATTGCGGAGCGGACCTCTAGGTCTTTCCAATATGGCAGGTCCCAAAATATAGATTTCTTCTTCCACATGGGTGCGCGTCCGTCAGCGTCCTTTGGAACAGGTTGTCCGCCAGGACCCTTTCCAAATATCACCTTCAAATCCTTGACCATATCATGTACATCAGCACCAGTACGGTGGCGAGGCTTCGTCCGGTGATCCGCCTCACCTTTGAAATGCTTGCCTTTCTTTCTTACGGGATGCCTGCTCGGAAGAAATCGACGATGTCCCAGGTACACATTCTTCTTACAACTATTCAAATATATACTGTCGGTATCATCCAAACAGTGCGTGCATCCGTGGTATCCCTTGTTTGTCTGTCCTGAAAGGTTACTGAGAGCAGGCCAATCATTGATGGTCACGAACAGCAATGCCTTTAGGTCAAATTCTTCCTGTTTGTGCTCATCCCATGCACGTACACCTGTTCCATTCCACAGTTGTAAGAGTTCTTCAACTAATGGCCTTAGGTACACATCAATGTCGTTGCCGGGTTGTTTAGGGCCTTGGATGAGCACTGGCATCATAATGAACTTCCGCTTCATGCACAACCAAGGAGGAAGGTTATACAAACATAGAGTCACAGGCCAGGTGCTATGGTTGCTGCTCTGCTCCCCAAAAGGATTAATGCCATCTGCGCTTAGACCAAACCATACGCTCCTTGCGTCATCTGCAAACTCCTTCCCGTACTTTCTTTCGATTTTTCTCCACTGCGACCCGTCAGCGGGTACTCTCAACTTTCCGTCTTTCTTACGGTCTTCTCTGTGCCATCGCATCGCCTTGGCATGCTCTTTGTTTTGGAACAAACGTTTCAACCGTGGTATTATAGGAGAATACCACATCACCTTGGCAGGAATCTTCTTCCTGGGGCGCTCGCCCTCGACATCACCATGCTCATCGCGGCTGATCTTATAGCGCAATGCACCACATACCGGGCAAGCGTTCAAATCCTCGTACTCACCGCGGTAGAGGATGCAATCATTAGGGCATGCATGTATCTTCTGCACCTCTAACCCTAGAGGGCAGACAGCCTTCTTTGCTTCGTACGTACTCTCGGGCAATTCGTTGTCCTTTGGAAGCATATCCTTTATCATTACCAGCAACTTTCCAAATCCCTTGTCAGATACACCATTCTCTGCCTTCCATTGCAGCAATTCCAGTGTGGTGCCCAGCTTTTTCTTGTCACCTACGCAATTCGGGTACAACAATTTTTTGTGATCCTCTAACATGCGCTGCAACTTCTTCTTCTCCAAATCACTTGCGCAGTTTCTCTTTGCATCGGCAATGGCCCGACCTAGATCATCAACGGGCTCATCTGATGCCTCTTCTTCAGATTCTTCCCGCATTACCGGCTCAGCTTCTTCCTCCCATTATTGTATCATCGTATTCAAGGAACCCATGGCCAGGATAGCTGTCGTCGTCCTCTTCTTCTTCATTGTCTTCCATCATAACCCCTCTTTCTCCGTGCTTGGTCATGAAACCGGACTCAAACAGGTGGACGTGAATGGTTCTTGACGTAGAGTAATTGCGACCATTCTTACAGCCAGCACATGGATAAGGCATAAAACCATCCGCCCGCTTGTTTGCCTCAGCCGCAAGCAGAAAAGTATGCACGCCCTCAACAAACTGGGGAGAGCATCGGTCATCGTACATCCATTGCCGGCTCATCTTCATTACACAACACCGAATAGACCAAATTAATACAAGTTCATACATAAAGTTCATACAACACTTAAATGCAACAAACAAATAACTCTCTAGCTAAAGCATTTAAATGCAACAACAAATGCGATCAAGATCGCAACTAAGGTAACAATTGATCCAACAGCATAATGATACCAAGCCTCACTATCGATGGCATATTTTCTAATCTTTCTAATCTTCAAGCGCATTTTCTCCTTCTTGATCTTGTGATCATCGACGACATCGGCAACATGCAACTCCAATTCCATCTTCTCCCCCTCAATTCTTTTCAATTTTTCTTTCAAGTACTCGTTTTCTCTTTCAACTAAATTTAACCTCTCGACAATAGGGTCGGTTGGAATTTCCGGTTCACATACCTCCTAGATAAAAATATCTATGTCAACTTGATGGGCATAATTTGTCATAAACACGAAATGCAACAAATAGTTTTAAAAGAGAATATACCACATCCGAATCATAACAAGGACGAGGGCCGACGGGGACGGATATCAAAACCATGGCACTATGTATAACAAATAACGTACGGGTAAGATAATTATTATACGAGTAACTATATATCCAAATCACACAAACATCAATTTTTTATATAAAATTTCATGGACAAGAGGCTCACCACAAGGTGGTGCCAGCGACGGGACGGTGCGGGCGATCGACGGTGGTTACGACGGAGATTCAGAAGGCACTAAGTAAACCACACCTACATATGCAAACTAAGTGTTATTTTAACCTCAAATTGCATATAAATCAAATACTAGCACATATATATATTTCCTCCCAAATTACTAAACTCACAAATTAATAACTATATAAAGCATTGCAAGAGCTAATCTAGCAATGAGAGATGAAAGGACAAAGTTGCTAACCTTTGTGATCACTTGAATGGATGGGGGCCTTCAAATCTTGACAAATTTTAGGCAAAATGTGTGATGAGCTCGAGGGGAGAAGAGGAAGAACAGAGAGGAGAGGAGAGGGGAAAGGGGGAAGAACAGAGCGAGCTGGACGAAGGGTTTATATGCAGGAGGACCTATAGTACCGGTTCGTGGCACGAACCGGTACTAAAGGTGCTGGAGGGGGCCCAGACTGACAACATCCTGCCACCATCCTCATTAGTACCAGTTCGTGGCACGAACCGGTGCTAAAGGTTAGCCACGAACCGGTACTAATAAGAGCGGCCCGGCTAGCCATTGGAACCGGCACTAATGTATACATTTGTGCCGACTCTAATACAAACCGGCACTAATGTGCTTCACGTTTGACCCTTTTTCTACTAGTGCAGGTTGCACCTTCGCCAAATCAAAGAGCTCCCATGTTACTGCAAGTAAAGAAAAATAACTTACAACAATATTTGATGGAAAGGGTTTTCCCCGCTTTATATATAACGCAACCATCACTATATAATCCGATTTAAACATCTGCCACCACAACGCACACACCCGAGGCGGGATACATATATAGATGCTGAAATCAACAACTCCAACCCCATACAACTTCAAGCAAACATCAAGTGTATAATAAGCATCACTACGGAGCCGTCGGGTTCTCAACCGTGGACAAGCCACAACAATGAGACGAAGCCGTTCAAAATGAGGTCATGAGCTTCAAAGCGGCATCTTTAGAAAGGCAACGAAGCCACATCAATGAGATGTAAGGACGGCAATTTTACCCACATGTACGGGTACCCGCAGGTACCATACCCGCATAGGCAGGGTATGGGCACACTTTTGTACCCGTGGGTAGTATTAAACCCGGGCAAACGCCGGGCCGGGCCGGGTTTCGGGCCGGGCTTGTAAAAGCCCGACCTTCATTTCTCAAGCCCGAGCCCGGTCCGAAGCCCGAAATACTCCTCGTTTTCAAGCCTGAGCCCGATCCGAAATGAAGCCCGAAGCCTGAAAGCCCGGCCCGAACGCTATTTTTCAGTGTACGCACATGCAAGCCCGGCCCGAAGCCCGAAAGCCCGGCCCGAAATACATGAAAAGTGAAGCCCGAGCCCGGCCCAAACTATCTTCTGGGCTGCAAAACAAGGCCCGAGCCCGGCCCGAACGTCAAGCCCAGCCCAGCCCGGCCCGGGTTTTTCGGGCCGAGCTCGGGTCGGATCGTCGGGCTGGGCTGTCCATGCCCGAGTTTAGGTAGTACCCATACCCTACTCGTTAAGTCATGGATAGGGTACAGGTATAGACTTGTACCCGCGGGTATACACATATCCTGGACACTCATAAATTAATGTTAAGTTGTCGTCAATTAATCATTAATTTGACATGTGACTTGTCTGCTCCTACTCACTTAGTAGTATATTGTGATTTCTAAATTTGATAGTGGTCTTGTACTCTTCTTCTACCTATTATTGAGCTGGGATGATTGAATTTTTTTTTTGTCAAATGTGATACCAATGAGTGTAAAAATATGGATAACTTGTGTACTATTTGTTCTACCTGCTGGGTATCCAATGGGTATGTGTACCCGTCGGGTATGGCCATGAGTAAAGTTTCATACCCATGTGTATGAGTATGGGTAGAATTTTATAACCACTGACTATACATGTATGTGTATGATATTGCTCTACCGGCTGCTCATACCCTATCCATTGCCATCTTAACGAGACGAATCTGTGTATATATAAAAAAATGTGTGTAATATAAACGAGGCCGGTTTCCGGGTTGAAGCGGGTTTGGGACCGGCTTCATTTTATATATTTTTTAGATTTGACCGGCTTCAGAGTTGCAGCAGATGGTGGATCGAGTTCGAGTCGGGCTTGGTTTCTTTTACATTTTCAGTTCGGATTCCGACCTAGGCTCGGCTATTGAGCACTAGTATACATGACAGAACCGGGCCGCACATCTTCCCTGCTTCCATCTATATATATGCAAGTACCTACGGTGGACTAGACGTAGACGATCGACAGCGCGCGTTACAGAGAGGCAGGGGCATAGCGGGATTGTACGCTGCGCTATATATCTCTAAGCTCTCGAGAGGACGCTCGCTCGCTCCGGACCACCAACAATGGCGTCTGCACTGTCGTCGATGGTGCGGATGATGATGCGGAAGCAGGACGGCATCCCGCCGGCTTTCGTGCACGACCTGCACCGCGAGGACCAAACACTCCAGGAGCGCTCCATGTGCGGCTGCGGCAGCCAATCGCCGGACCATGGGACGACGGGTCAGCGCAGCGAAGAGTACGTTCAACATGCTTCCTCAGCTCATGTATATGCATCCGTCTTTTTCGAGTCCACTAACCGATTGCATGCTAATGGTGATGTCTGGATCGACTTGCAGGGAGCGCGACGCCTCCATCATCTGCCACGTCCACCACGCCCTCCGCCACTACAACGCCACCAACCCGGGCTCGGAGTTCGTCCCCGTCAAGCCTCTCATGGCCGCGTACGTGGGCTTCCAAAGCCACATCTGGGTCCACGTCAGCTTCGTGGCTCGCAGGAAGAAGATCGCCAGCAGCAAACGGAGGCGCAACCAGGCCAACGACACCGACAAGACCTTCTTCGCCGAGCTGCGCTACAGCCACCACCACTCTGGTGCGCCGGCCGTCGAAACATGCACCATCATCGGTAAGCAGTGACCACCACACCTGAACCGCCATGACAAAGCATCCATCATATGCATAACCTTTTCCGCTGGTACACTTGCATATGGTTTCCCTTCAGATTTACCACGGTGACCACTGGTCCTAACTTGTGTTTTTTTCTTTCTTTTGTTCTCCATCCACAGAGAAGTCGTCGCGCAAAAGTCACTTGAACACCGCGTGTGCATTTTGCCCCGAGAGCTTTCAGATTTTGCACCCACTTGACGGGAGCTTCCTGTGCGGAAAGAAGAGCCAGGCAAACGAAGGGCAGGGTTTCACACATTTCATGAACCTGCTTGAGTTGCCGTTCACATGCCCCGCGGCCAGTGGAGAAGGCAAGGAGGATGCGGCAGCCCCAAAGGAGGAGGAGCAGGAGGAGGACGAGGAGGAACATAGTAGCGCCCTGAGCTGGGCCACCCTCCCCTTTCATTTTCTCGGTAATCTTATTACAAGGGTTTTGCCGGCCTTTGATGCTAAGCGTATGGACTAGATCAGGGGCAAAGCTAGCGAGAAGTTAATGCAATGAGTTCAGGTTAAACCCAATGAAGAGGGATGTATGCTAATAGCAAGGCCATGTATCAGACTCTGAGATTTTGAAGTTGATGTATGAAACTGAACTTCCGCGACAACTTTGTATCCTAACCGTGCACTTTACTCTCTTTTTTAAAATTTAAAAGCAGCATTGGCGGAGCCTACATTTTGAAACAGGAAACAAGGAAATACTCCCTCCGTTCGGAATTACTTGTCGCAGAAATGGATGTATCTAGACGTATTTTAGTTCTAGATACATCCATTTCCGAGACAAGTAATTCCGAACGGAGGGAGTAGATGTTTAGGTCTTCCCAACAAGGATGATGGACTACTTAAGTTGTGAGAGAAGGCATACACCCAAGGCAATATCATTCTTGCACGGTTGACATTACAAAGTACAAGCATGAACATCCAACAGTTTCAGGTTGCAGCGTCACCAAATCAAAGAGCTCCTATATACTCTACTATAAGGAGAAAAACTTACAACAATATTTATGAAACCACCTTCTTCAGAATATAGCTTCAACAATGACACACCCACACCAATAATATTTATGAAACAACCTTTCTCCCCGGAAAATGCGAGTGGAGGCCGAGCATCAGGCAAGCCGGAATCCAGGCCGCCCGTCCACGCTTGGGATCCGAGCTGGCCCTGTATTCACGCATGCTGCCTCCCCGTAGAGCCTTTCCAGCGTGTGTATTCCGGGCTGGCGATAGGGACAGAATCTAGCTTCTAGTACATGTCCAACAGTTGTTCTATGGTGGTGATCACCCAATGCACCAAACTAGCATGTGCTGCACAACTGACCAAGCTGACGTAATGTCAGTCTGTCACCCTGCTCCAAGTGGCCCTGGCCCCTGGAGGACATTGAGCATGCACATGACTACTCCAAAGACTAAATTTTGTTAGAGCATCGCCAGAGATGGAGTAATTATAGTCAGAATTAACGTAATTGCATGCCCGATAACAAGGAACTAGGTAATTCGTTCCATCAGGACAAGTAACACGGTATGGTGACCAGAAAATACACCTCCATTAAAATATACATTTTTACATAATACATTATTAGGACCTAGTTAATTTAATCTCACAGGGAACGTACCACTTCTGCAGATAAGTGAAAACAAGTAAACATCTAGTACATACAGGCATGCGCCTGGACAAATCCAAATGTTTACAAAATGTATCTAGGAATTCAGCATCAATCAGCAAACATGACCAGTAAGCAACTGCCAAATTCCAAAAGCAGCAACGTACATACAAGCATGGAGAACCTTGCCTTGCAAATTATCCATTGCATAAAGCTTATTTGTTATTCTCCTTGATCTCTTGCGCGACCATGTAATCCTTCTTCATATCTTCAATTATTGCATCATCCGTACTGCCAACAAAGAAAAGCACATGGTGAATATCAGAATATTTACATGAATGTGGTTCTATCAACCCAATGTCATCTACTCAACAATGAAACAAGCAGCTTGCGCACTAGAGAACAAAATGTAGTACAAAAATAACCCAGGCTCTTTCAATCATGATTATCAAAAAGAAAAAGAAATTTTAGCAGCAATAATAGCATCAATACTCTTTTCAAGATTTCTGAAGTGTATTAATCACCAAACATGTTTCAACGAGGTCATAATTATTAGTTTGGATTATAAGGCGAAACCTACAATGGAGTTGGCTCCATAAAATTCCAACAAATGTGCAGACCAGAAAAAGACTGGCCATTTCAAAATCTACATGAATCAGGTTCCTACTGTCAAGAGAGTATCATATGAAACAGCAACAGTTGTCAATAGGACAGCTTCAATAGCCAGAACTGTGTCGTATGAATTACTAAGAATAAAAGTAAGCTCTTGATAACAATGAAAATTTTCAGCCACTAAATAGTATAGGAGGAATTGTTGTATTAAATCACGAAGAACTACAGAGGCATCATTAATAAATTGACAAAAATACATGGTCCATCCACTGGTAGCTTCAGAGCAAACTTGGAACACACCGGCTTCAGGGGGGAATCCACCACTTTGCCCACCGCTTCCAAGCTCAGCAGCGTTGCAAATTTCAGCTTCGACGATACTAAGACTGGAAGATTTGGAGCACTTCATTACCTGTATGGTCCACCTTGCCGCGCTTCGGCAAACTCATCCATGGAGGACAGCCGCTGATGGATTGGGAGGACGAAGATGAGTCAGTGGTAACATATATCTGTTTGCCCATTTACAATATGCCTTGACAGTTCAGTAAACATCATACGATATTTTCTTCGCAAAAAGAACAACATAGCATATTTATGATAGAAAAATAGAAAAGAATATAATTGTTTCAAAACCATAACACGTAATGCATCCTATTTTTTCTCAATGTTGGCACTAAATGGCAGAATCAGTGTCATTTAACCAATTTGCATCTAAAAACAGGATATGAAAAAAAATTGCACGGCAGGGCCTAATATTTCAGTAATTGTCAAGTATAGGATGACTGATTTAATGGAGAAATATGAGATGCCCCTCGATTTTTCCAGATTGATTACAGATCCCAAAATCACCAGCAGCAACTAGAAATCAGACACAAATAATAATGATGCCAACAAATCCCATAAGTGAATACCAACCAAAACAAAAATCTCCAGCTCTCACCACGGGATTTCCATACTGAAAATCAATCTATACACAACAATAGTAGCTTTCTTCACACTGAAACTAGACGTGATGGTCCGTTTTGGCTAAGAAATTTGTATCTCAAACAGGCGCATCTTCTTATCCGAGAAATCAAACGACTTAAAATGGTACATGAGAGATTTTTAGATCCGTAATTACCTCATGGTTCAGCCGCTGGTGGCTTCTGAGAAAACCTAAGCCGGCGTCCCCGCACAGAGGGTGCCCTCGCCGCCGCGGCCCAGCTGGGTATCGGCGATGCTCATGAAATCCCGCGACTCCACGGGGAATGCATCAGGGATCGGCTCTAACGTCCGAAACATGGATCCTGCAGAAAGGTTCGTGGTGAGGCAAATGAACTCAAATCCAAAGAATAAGATGCGAACCTAAACACGGCCATGACCTCCGGGCCATAAGAAGAGAAGATGCACCCGTGGCATCTCAAGATCAAAGGAGCACATCTCGTCGGAGAGCAAACCCTGGCGCCGTCGAGGTTGGGGAAAAGAGACCCAACGGAAGAGCCGGCGTGTGGCAAAGAATTGCCCACGACCACGGGGTACATGGGTAGGGCCAAGGGGCAGGGAGATGCTCGCCGGAGAGAAACCAGTGCCGCCGTCGGGTTTGAGGGAGAGAGACAGAGACGGAGAGGCAGAGCAGGTGTGCGGCGACGGCTTGTTCACGAGTTAGGGATAAAGGTCACAGACATGGGCCAGCCTTTCTAGTGCATGACATGTCGTCTTTCCAGGCGCGCGAACAAGTAAAGGAAATGGGCCGAACAGAATACGCATGTGTAGTAGATAGGCGTACACGGACCGTATTCCCTCCACTAGCCCTGCCACAGCACTGCCACGAACTGACGGGTTCCGAATCCCCAGGCCCAAGCAGACGCGCAGGATAGCGGCCTGCCTGTAGCGCGGCCACCAAAAGCCCGCACTCCCTTTCTCCCCCCCTTCCTACAAGGAGCTATGGTCTATTTTGTATACAACTTACGGTTTTTCATGTATCACCTTGTGTTAAACGAATTTTCCTTTGCTCTTGTTTCTGTGTTAGTGATAATTCCCCTAGTGAAAGGATCATGGACTATTTAAATTTCTTTTTGCTTTCTCTTTGTGGTGTTATTTATTGGATACTAAAGAACAGATGTGGAGGGGTATCAGGATGTCATGTGCTATCGTCTGAATGCCTATTTTGCTTATTTGCATTTTTTATTTGACATGTTCATTAATTTGTACTCTAAGGTGATATATCTGCTTCGATTGTTACACAGTAATCAGGTAGCTACACATTAGTAAAATGTGTGACCCACATATGTAAGAACTCTGCTAGAAAAAGCAGATTGTTTTGTTGATTGCCTCAAACTTTATCTTCAAGAAACAAACTTACCAGAAGATTAAACGAACAAACTTGCCAGCAATGATCAATGGCAGTGTACCCAGCAATATGACGTGTACATTGGACAGTCTACTACCAAGTCATGTAGAATGTACTCCGTAAAGGAATATAAGAACGTTTAGATCACTAATGTATTTCTTTACGAAGGGAGTACTATCATAAGCCCCGAACACCAAACACCTCTGGTAACTTGAGAAGTAAAGCACAGCACAACTAAAACTACAGAACTGAACATGAGTAACTACAATAGTTTGACATTTAAATTTCGTAGAGCATGACACCGGTGGCAAGGGCCCAGAACATTTAATTTTAAATAGCAGTAGGAAGTCTCGTCCATAGAGGATTCAGAACCTGCGAAACAGTTTTCTACTGACAAAACCACTGATATGAACTAGAACTGATAGAGATTTGCCATACTAAAAGACTCGTAAAGCGTGACTACAATGGTTTGCCACCTGAGTAACTACAATGCTTTGCCACCTGAAAATTTCACAAAGGGTGACACCGGCTGCAAGGCTCCAGAACATTTAACTTGACTTTAGAGGGAACTTTGCTCTCAATGTATGTTCTCACAGCCAAGATTGATTTATGTGCCTCCCTTATATATGCAGTTTGCATTGGAAAGCATTTGCTGCCCAGTATATTACCAGAACACCGGTAATTTACAGGACTAGCGTCCAATGTAAGGCGCCCAAGTGATGCTGCATTCTGAAGAATATGACGTGTTAGCTCAAGCATGCTCTTTTGGGGGCAGAAACCGGTGATCTTCACACTCTTGAGGTTGCCATGGCGGTGTTCTGGAATTCGCCTCAGGGATGAGGAATCTCCCTCAAACGAGTCATAGTTGAGCTGCCTACCTACCTGAGGATAAAAGGCCAAGATATTGAAATTGATCATTCAAACATGGTTATTAGATAATCTCTGCAAGATGAACAGTGTATTTTGTTAGGAAAGGGTGAACAGGACTTACATATAAGCGAAAAGTCTCCAGGGAAGGAGAAGCATCAAAAAAAGAAACAAACGATAAATAATCGTAGTCCCGGTGGAAATTGCTTCCAAAAATATTAATACACAAGACCTTGAGGTGGAGGAATTTGCTAGATGCCATTGGTGCATTGGCTATCTGCATAAATATGTGTCAGGTTAATAATTCGAAGATATGGATATTTTAATAATGAAATTCACCAACTTCAGAGTAAGAGGATACCTCATGAGTGGAATTTATGGTAAGTTTCTCAAGGTTGGGCACACAGGAAGGAAGGGTGTCAATAGCATAACTGATGGAACAGCTATGGTCCAACTTCAGGTTCTTCACGTTCAGGGAATCTCCAAGTGAGATTTGCACTTGATTACCTGTAAACCAAAATCTGGAGAGATTTGGGCTTTATTCTGTACCACTTCAAGGCTCGAGCATGCAAGCACCTCCAAGAAACTGAAACGCTGCAGCAGGCAAGGTATCTCGAGGTGAATTATATCATGACAGAATACAAGCTTCAACTGTTCCAGAGCGAAGGAATTGGAGAGAAGGCACCCTAACTCATCCCCTGTAATATACACATTATGCAGATCAAGCGTTTTCAAGCTTCTCAAACCAAGTTGACACGTGGGACGTAATACACAATTGGCAAGGCGGATATTCTGAATCGAGTCTCGGCACCTGTCAGATAGAAGTGTGCATGGGAAGCTAAACGTTGCCTTTTTGTTTCTTTTTTGCAAACCAAACATTTCCTCTTTCCGCCATACTACAAGGTTGAGTTCTTGAATCATTGGTGTAACAGCAATCTGAAGCCAACTATTGAGATGATGATATGGTTCTGCATTACAGGGAACAAAGTATTCAAGCCTGAATTTCTTCACGCCAGGGCCTGAGTGTTTCATTAGAGCACGGTCAATTTTGTTGTTGTGGTCTCTAATAATATCCGGTCCCACAGTTTTTAGATTTCTTTTCCAGCACATCGTTTCATTCGTGAAGGTGAGATTGGGATGGGATCTCCAGGAGCGCAGAAAGAAGTGAGAAACACACGCGGTACGGGCAGCATCTTGCATTGGCAGTAGGGAATGTATATGATGCCAGATGTCCTGCGTGCACAAGTAGAAAAGTTCATCATGAGAATTGCAGAGGCAAAAGTACCAAGTGCCCTGTACAAGACTTCCTTTGTACATGTTGATTTTAGGCATTAGCAAGATGCAGCCAAGGTTTGGAACAAGTTGCAAAATGTTCTTGTAGGCATAAACAAGAGGAAAAACGATGAGAAGTAGTACGAGTTCATGGCAAAATAAAACAAATGACACAGCTCGCACGGCAAAGAGTACTAGGAAGTCTATTCTGCTATTGCACTTCGAGGGCCTGGGTGATGATTTTCATAGTTTGGGGACCTATGTGACACCCCTGAGAGGACTATAGGATAAGCAACTGAAGAATAAATTGCTAAGTCCTGTTATGCTGGTATTGTGCTTGCAACAATAGTTTCCCACTGCCGCAACTGAGGGACGTACCTCTGGAAGGTCTGGCAATGAACATCTTATCCTTTTGCTGCCTTGAGAATCATCATCCCGTCGGCGGGGTGAGCTTTCTCTTGTAGTTAATGCAGCAATAGCTCCACCGTCTGCAACACATCAGTGTTACGCACTAATCATTAGTAGGAACCAACGAGTTCAGAAGCAGACTCAGACTGAGGTGTGCTGTGTTAGGGAAACGATGCGGTTGCCCTCAAGTCTCGTCGGTTTTCCTTCAAATCTAATCTAACACAATCGGATCCCATCAGCGGATGGATTGGAGCAGATACGCCGAAGGAGCTTAGAGGCGGTCTTTCCATGGGCTTGGATCTGGCAACTGTCCCGCTCCCGCTCCATGGAGAAGCTCCTCTTTCTCACTCGATCTGTATTTGGTGGCGCCGCAGGCCAGGGCTAACTGCTGCGGCGGCGGAGACGAATCACGGTAGTAATAAACCAACCAACGTGAAGGCTTTTAAGACCCGAAAACGCTTCGCTCCCGTCAGGATGTGAGTTTTTTTTATTAGGGTATAAACCTGCTTTACTTTATATTGCTCTCAATCAAACAAATTACAGGGATAACGGAAGAGTCATTACTTCCTCCTCCTATAAGGCCTCGTTTGTTTCGCGTGGATCGGAGGGGTTTTCAGAGGATAAACCCCGTGAGGCCCAGAATCCCCGCAAATACCAGTTGGCCCATTTGGTAGGCGCGGTTTGGACGGCCCAATCCCCTCGATTCCCTTTCGATCCACCTGTTCCCACGCGGTTCAGAATCATCGAGGCCCCCCTCGAGGATTTGGCTGCTCGACTCGAGACGCCGCCGCCGACGCCGCCTCCTCCCCAAGACGCCGCGCCGCCTCCTCCCCAAGTCGCCGCGCCACCCGACGCCTCGACGCTGGTGATCTCCTCCGGCATACTGGATTTCTCACCGGTGGTTAGGCATCGCAGCTCCTCCCCTCCCCTCCCCTCCCCCCCTCCTCTCCATGGCTGCCACCTCCTGCACGCCCTCCGTCCGCCTCGTCCTCAGCGGCGAGCACGCCAAGAACGGCGTCTCCTACCCCCAGCTCCACATGTACCCTAACCCTACCCAGCTAGCTTGCCAATAACGCCGTCCTCTTCTACCCTAACCCTAGCTGTCGAGATTGCCATAAATTTGTGTTTTGAGGATAAATTGGCAGATTGTAAACCAACTTTTTCATTGTTGATTGTAATGGCAGTGTGGTGCAGATTGTTAAATAGTGATTGTGATCTTGATATGTGTTGTGACCATGGAGCAAATTTGATGTTGGAACTGTTGTCTGTATGTGCTGATATGCCTGGTGCTTGCTTCTCTTTTGTATGGGTTGGTTGAATTTAACCGAAAGTTATCTGTTGTTGGACGATCTGCTGTATGTTGCATTTCCAATGTGTAATTGGCAACTTGCAGTTGTTTAGCTGAATTTTGGAGTTACTATTGTTCTATATAATTCATTGCTCAAGTTTGACCGCTTGTTCTTTGCACTGCTGCTGCTAAAGTTAGAAGTTACCTGTTCTCTGGGAGACTATTGAATTCTCTTATTTTCAATTTTCTCAGAATTGTTTTGAATGATTGAATAAGAGCCAAGTATGTGCTTTCTCGGGTGTCAGCCAGCCTAAACTTATCTTTGCTTGACTGCTTTGCTAATAGATTAATCTATCGGTGCAGTGGTATGTTCTATTTGAAATGGAAACTTGTACTGTGCAGAATATTCTTCTGCTCGTTTACTTGGTTGTTAGTAAATCATGGCGTCTTTCACTAGTTCTTTCATAAGTAGGTTGCGGATTACAGGTTGTCCAGTTAGAAATTGCTTGAATGGGCCAATAAGGAAATATTTTTGGATCCCACAAGTCAATGTTGTATAGCAGAGAATGTTCATGCTTAGTGATCAGCCCAAAACCTCACCTTATAAAATGGTGGTCAGTTTCCTCTCGTCTCTGAACTACTGGGTCGCTTTGTAAAGTCTGTATTGACTCGCCAGAGTTTTGCCGCAGATTTCATTTCTGTTTACTGCTGTCTGATGTCGCTAAGTGTAGAATCAAAGCCTTCACCTTCTCTGTTTGCTGCTGTTTGATGTCACTATGTGTAGAATCTAACATCTTGATTAGTGTAGTATCAGCAAGATACAGCTGTGCATATTTTGCAAATCTTTACAGAGACATTCTTCAACTGGTATAACTTTCTCTGTATTTAGATTGATAGTATGCCTGGTCCTAACTGTTAAGCTGCGTAAAATGACAGTTCGCCAGATTATATAGATACTGTGAGTTCATGTTTTGAGTCTGTACTTGATTGCAAATTGGAGTATTGCCTGAACTGAAAGATATGATATGATATGATTGCAAATTGGAATATACCTGATTTTCCCTGTTTCATTTTTAATTACTGATTGGGAGGTTCTGTTATGTTCTTATTTTGATAGCCAGCAGCCTGGGTTCTTGTTGGGGTGGACGAGTTGCCTCCATCTTGGGATCCAATTGTCACGCCTAAGTTCGGTAATTTACACAAGCTTTTTGGCCTCTAGACCTTGTTTCTTAAGTCTTAATCGAAGTACTATATCTGCCCCAAGTGATGGTTCAAGAGATGTTGCCCCAAGTGATGGTTCAAGAGATGCTGCCCCAAGTGATGGTCCAAGAGATGCTGCCCAAACAGGTGCTCCCGGTGGTTCAAATAAGAAGCCAGTGAAGGAGCCCAAGAAGAAGAAGCGTCATGACCCAATGGTGGAGGTGATGGCACAATATGTGGAGATCAAACGGAAGCAAGCGGAGGAGGAGTCTGTTTTGTTGGCAGGGTCAAAAAATGCCCAAGAGTTCTCCATCAGCAAGTGCATTGCTGTTTTGCACAAGATGGAAAGCATCCGCCGCGATGAAAGAGCTGCTGCCTACAAAGTGTTCAAAAGTGTTGAGAATCGTGAAATTTTTCTGAATTCTGCTGCCGAAGATGAAGATAGTGCTGCTGCGTTTCTTCGGAGCGAAATGGCCGAGTTGCATCAACGTATCTAAGGTAACAATCTTGCTCTTGTGGTCAACTACAACTAGATATCAGAGGAGAAGTGCATCTAAGCTAGGAAGAATAGAGTGTACTATACGGTTGTTAGATTGGGCACATTTTTTTAACACATCTTCTGAAATTGTGTGCTTGGATGCTTATGTTAGGGTCCTCTGTATATAAATTGTACTATAATTTTGGTGATTCTGCCCCTCGCTCGCTTCTTCTTTTCTTTTTTGATTTGTTTGAGGGTTTCTTCTTCTTGGTCGTAAGAGTGTGTGCATGTGCCTTGGTACTATAAATTGTGATCTGCCTTGGTACCGGACCGCCTTGTATTATCATTTCGGACCAGTGATTGTTGTATCCTTGTTTCTGGAAGTGTCATGTCACTTCACCCATATCATGTATCAAAACAGCGTTGGGAACATGGTACTTTTTTTGTTATTGTTTTGATTCGACACTTATGCATTTCATTCATCTAATTACTGTAACCTGTTCTGCCATTTCAAGCCATATATACTATTCAGAGAAATGTATACATTGTAATTGACTGTTCATTCTTGTTTGCATGGTTGAAGATTGGAGCAAGAATACCGCTGTGAAAAGGGAGACATCGCCTGACATGATCAAAAAGGAGATTTTGCATGTAGAAGTAGAGCTGATGAAGTGAAGTGTACCAGCTAATTCCTGACATCTCATTTGGGGACTGCTGTGAGACTCATTGTTACAACTTGCTCAACCACACTTTGGGCAAAATCTGATGGGTGTTTGCTGTGAAAGATTATGTTGTTATGATAAATTATGAATGTTGGGATTTGGGTTTCAAAAACATGCTGTTATGATAAATTATGTAGTTGCCGTGATGAGATATTGATTTCAAGTCATTTTTATCAATTCTGCAGCAAAGGATATAAGGGGAGTTGGTTACATTGTAAAGATTGGATTTTTAAATGTTCTACACCATGTTATGTCAACATGACAAACCCTTTCTACCAAATGGAAATTTTAAACAAAGAGGATTGTGAAAGGAAGGGTTTTGAGGATTCAAGGGGTTTTGAGGGGATTGGGTGGAAGAGGGGGATTCACCAAATCCCCTGAAATCCCCCCCTCCCAAAACCTCTCAAATCCACTTCTACCAAATGAGGCCTAAAGGATGTTAGCGTACCCGTCTTCTGGAAGGCTCCTAGTACTGTTTGATTTGTCCAGACGGCGCGCACACGGACAACTCGCCTCGTGGGTCCACGACGGGTGGACCGCAACCGGGTGGACCGCGGTTGCGTCAGGGGCCACACGTGTGGTGTTTTGGTGTCCCCGCGCGTCCGGGGCCACAGTCAGGGATGCTCGCCCCTAGTCGGGTGGAGTCGCTAGCGCCAGCCAGCTGCCTCCTGGGAGGCTCTATTGGCGAGAGTGCTCTCTGTGTCGTCCATTGAGCGATGGCCTCCCGCGGCTGGTGCGCTCCCCGCCTCCGCACGGCAACTCGGTAATTAATATTATTTTCTCTTTCAGTGTTTAGTATTAAGGCTCTTCTCTTCCGGCCTCGGACCTCTCTTTCATCAAGACATTTTTCATTTCAAAACAAAAAAAGCATTTTTTTTTACTAAACATCATCAGAGGCAGGGTGCTACTACTATTTCACTAACAAGAAGAGAGTTGGCCTGTTATAAGGAAAACTACGCCGAAAACCATACAACGGCATTGTTGATTAAAGGACAACAAAGCAAAAACCACAACGACGAGTATAGAAAACCTCTAACCAAAAACGCCTCCAAGAAGTAAATGACATCCACCGGCGTCAACATCATTGCCACCGACCCCATTGAGGACAAAATTTTCCCCCAGAGCTTCGCACACCAACACCACACCGGGCCCCGTGGGAGGGGTTCCGGTCACACCCACAGCCGCCGGAACCTAGTGTTGGGGAACGTAGTAATTTCAAAAAAATTCCTACGCACACGCAAGATTATGGTGATGCATAGCAACGAGAGGGGAGAGTGTTGTCCACGTACCCTCGTAGACCGAAAGCGGAAGCGTTAGAACAACGCGGTTGATATAGTCGTACGTCTTCACGGCCCGACCGATCAAGCACCGAAACTACGACACCTCCGAGTTCTAGCACACGTTCAGCTCGATGACGATCCCCGGACTCCGATCCAGCAGAATGTCGGGGAAGAGTTCCGTCAGCACGACGACGTGGTGAGGATCTTGATGTTCTACCGTCGCAGGGCTTTGCCTAAGCACCGCTACAATATTATCGAGGACTTTGGTGGAGGGGGGCACCGCACACGGCTAAGATCAATTGTTGTGTCTATGGGGTGCCCCCCTCCCCCGTATATAAAGGAGTGGAGGAGAGGGGGCCGGCCAAGGGGGTGGCGCGCCCTAGGGGGGGAGTCCAACCCCAACCGAGAGTAGGACTCCCCCCTTTCCTATTAGGAGTAGGAGAGGGAAGGAAGAGGGGAGAGGGAAGAAGGAAAGGGGGGGCGGCCCCCCTCCCAATTCGGATTGGGCTTGGGGGGGCACCACCTCCTTTGCTCCTTCTCCCTCCTTTCCACTAAGGCCCAATAAGGCCCATATACCTACCGGGGGGTTCCGATAACCTCCCGGAGCTCCGGTATAGTCCCAATCTCACCCGGAAACCTTTCTGGTGTCCAAATATAGTCGTCCAATATATCGATCTTTATGTCCCGACCATTTCGAGACTCCTCGTCATGTCCGTGATCATATCCGGGACTCCGAACAACCTACGGTACATCAAAACTCATAAACTCATAATAAAACTGTCAACGAAACCTTAAGTGTGCGGACCTTACGGGTTCGAGAACTATGTAGACATGACCTAGAACTGTTTCCGGTCAATAACCAATAGCGGAATCTGGATGCTCATATTGGCTCCTACATATTCTACGAAGATCTTTATCGGTCAAACCGCATAACAACATACGTTGTTCCCTTTGTCATCGGTATGTTTACTTGCCCGAGATTCGATCGTCGGTATCCAATACCTAGTTCAATCTCATTACCGGCAAGTCTCTTTACTCGTTACGTAATGCATCATTCCGTAACTAACTCATTAGCTACATTGCTTGCAAGGCTTATAGTGATGTGCATTACCGAGAGGGCCCAGAGATACCTCTCCGACAATCGGAGTGACAAAACCTAATCTCGAAATACGCCAACTCAACATGTACCTTTGGAGACACCTGTAGAGCTCCTTTATAATCACCCAGTTACGTTGTGACGTTTGGTAGCACACAAAGTGTTCCTCCGGTAAACGGGAGCTGCATAATCTCATAGTTATAGGAACTTGTATAAGTCATGAAGAAAGCAATGGCAACATACTAAACGATCAAGTGCTAAGCTAACGGAATGGGTCAAGTCAATCACATCATTCTCCTAATGATGTGATCCCGTTAATCAAATGACAACACATGTCTATGGTTAGGAAACATAACCATCTTTCATTAATGAGCTAGTCAAGTAGAGGCATACTAGTGAAATTAAGTTTGTCTATGTATTCACACATGTATCATGTTTCCGGATAATACAATTATTGCATGAATAATAAACATTTATCATGATATGAGGAAATAAATAATAACTTTATTATTGCCTCTAGGGCATATTTCCTTCAGTCCCCACTTGCACTAGAGTCAATAATCTAGATTACACAGTAATGATTCTAACACCCATGGAGTCTTGGTGCTGATCATGTTTTGCTCGTGGAAGATGCTTAGTCAACGGGTCCGCAACATTCAGATCCGTATGTATCTTGCAAATCTCTATGTCTCCCACCTGGACTTGGTCCCGGATGGAATTGAAGCGTCTCTTGATGTGCTTGGTCCTCTTGTGAAATCTGGATTCCTTTGCCAAGGCAATTGCACCAGTATTGTCACAGAAGATCTTCATTGGTCCCGATGCACTAGGTATGACACCTAGATCGGAAATGAACTCCTTCATCCAGACTCCTTCGTTTGCTGCTTCCGAAGCAGCTATGTACTCCGCTTCGCATGTAGCTCCACCATTCAATATAAACATGTATCCGGTTTGCGATTTAGAATCGTCCGAATCAGTGTCAAAGCTTGCATCGACATAACCATTTACGACTAGATCTTTGTCACCTCCATAAACGAGAAACATATCCTTAGTCCTTTTCAGGTATTTCAGGATATTCTTGACCGCTGTCCGGTGATCCACTCCTGGATACTTTGGTACCTCCCTGCCAAACTTATTGCTAAGCATACATCAGGTCTGGTACACAGCATTGCATACATGATAGAGCCTATGGCTGAAGCATAGGGAACATCTTTCATTTTCTCTCTATCTTCTGTTGTGGTCGGGCATTGAGTCTGACTCAACTTCGCACCTTGTAATACAGGCAAGAATCCTTTCTTTGCCTGGTCCATTTTGAACTTTTTCAAAACTTTATCAAGGTATGTGCTTTGTGAAAGTCCAATCAAGCGTCTTGATCTATCTCTATAGATCTTGATGCCCAATATGTAAGTAGCTTCACCAAGGTCTTTCATTGAAAAACTTTTATTCAAGTATCCCTTTATGCTATCCAGAAATTCTATAGCATTTCCAATTAACAATATGTCATCTACATATAATATCAGAAATGCTACAGAGCTCCCACTCACTTTCTTGTAAATACAGGCTTCTCCAAAAGTCTGTATAAAACCATATGCTTTGATCACACTATCAAAGCGTTTATTCCAACTCCGAGATGCTTGCACCAGTCCATAAATGGATCGCTGGAGCCTGCACACTTTGTTAGCACCTTTTGGATCGACAAAACCTTCCGGCTGCATCATATACAACTCTTCTTCCAGAAATCCATTCAGGAATGCAGTTTTTACATCCATTTGCCAAACTTCATAATCATAAAATGCGGCAATTGCTAAAATGATTCGGACAAACTTAAGCATCGCTACGGGTGAGAAAGTCTCATCGTAGTCAACCCCTTGAACTTGTCGAAAACCTTTCGCAACAAGTCGAGCTTTGTAGACAGTTATATTACTATCAGCGTCAGTCTTCTTCTTGAAGATCCATTTGTTCTCGATGTCTTGCCGATCATCGGGCAAGTCAATCAAAGTCCATACTTTGTTCTCATACATGGATCCCATCTCAGATTTCAGCCTCAAGCCATTTTGCGGAATCTGGGCTCATCATCACTTCCTCATAGTTCGTAGGTTCACCATGGTCAAGTAACATGACTTCTAGAATAGGATTATCGTACCACTCTGGTGCAGATCTTACTCTGGTAGACCTACGAGGTTCGGTAGTAACTTGATCTGAAGTTTCATGATCAATATCATTAGCTTCCTCACTGATTGGTGTAGTTGTCACAGGAACCGGTTCTTGTGATGAACTACTTTCCAATAAGGGAGCAGGTACAGTTACCTCATCAAGTTCTGTTAGGGAACGTAGTAATTTCAAAAAAAATCCTACACACACGCAAGATCATGGTGATGGCATAGCAACGAGAGGGGAGAGTATTGTCCACGTACCCTCGTAGACCGTAAGCGGAAGCGTTATGACAACGCGGTTGATGTAGTCGTATGTCTTCACGATCCGACCGATCCAAGTACCGAACATACGGCACCTCCGAGTTCAGCACACGTTCAGCTCGATGACGATCCCCGGGCTCCGATCCAGCAAAGCGTCGGGGATGAGTTCCGTCAGCACGACGGCGTGGTGACGATGATGATGTTCTACCGGCGCAGGGCTTCGCCTAAACTCCACGACGATATGACTGAGGTGGAATATGGTGGAGGGGGGCACCGCACACGGCTAAGGAACGATCCGTAGATCAACTTGTGTGTCATGGGGTGCCCCCTGCCCCCGTATATAAAGGAGAAAGGGGGGAGGAGGCCGGCCCTAGGAGGGGGCGCGCCAAGTGTGGAGTCCTACTAGGACTTCCTAGTCCTAGTAGGATTCCACCTCCCTTGTTGGAGTAGGAGAAGGGGAAAGAGGGGCAGAGGAAGAAGGAAAGGGGGGATGCGCCCCTTGTCCAATTCGGACCAGAGGGGGGCGTAGGCCTCCTTCCTTTTGGCCTCTCTCCTCTATTCCCGTATGGCCCAATAAGGCCCATATACTCCCCGGCGAATTCCCGTAACTCTCGGGTACTCCGAAAAATACCCGAATCACTCGGAACCTTTCCGAACTCCGAATATAGTCGTAGGCATAAACAAGAGGAAAAACGATGAGAAGTAGTACGAGTTCATGGCAAAATAAAACAAATGACACAGCTCGCACGGCAAAGAGTACTATGAAGTCTATTCTGCTATTGCACTTCGAGGGCCTGGATGATGATTTTCATAGTTTGGGGACCTATGTGACACCCCTGAGAGGACTATACGATATTGCAGCAACTGAAGAATAAATTGCTAAGTCCTGTTATGCTGGTATTGTGCTTGCAACAATAGTTTCCCACTGCCGCAACTGAGGGACGTACCTCTGGAAGGTCTGGCAATGAACATCTTATCCTTTTGCTGCCTTGAGAATCATCATCCCGTCGGCGGGGTGAGCTTTCTCTTGTAGTTAATGCAGCAATAGCTCCACCATCTGCAACACATCAGTGTTATGCACTAATCATTAGTAGGAACCAAGGAGTTCAGAAGCAGACTCAGACTGAGGTGTGCTGTGTTAGGGAAATGATGCGATTTCCCTCAAGTCTCGTCGGTTTTCCTTCAAATCTAATCTAACACAATCGGATCCCACCAGCGGATGGATTGGAGCAGATACGCCGAAGGAGCTTAGAGGCGGTCTTTCCATGGGCTTGGATCTGGCAACTGTCCCGCTCCCGCTCCATGGAGAAGCTCCTCTTTCTCACTCATCTGTATTTGGTGGCGCCGCAGGCCAGGGCTAACTGCTGCGGCGGTGGAGACAAATCACGGTAGTAATAAACCAACCAACATGAAGGCTTTTAAGACCCGAAAACGCTTCGCTCCCGTCAGGATGTGAGTTTTTTTATTAGGGTATAAACCTGCTTTACTTTATATTGCTCTCAATCAAACAAATTACAGGGATAACGGAAGAGTCATTACTTCCTCCTCCTATAAAGGATGTTAGCGTACCCGTCTTCTGGAAGGCTCCTAGTACTGTTCGATTTGTCCAGACGGCGCGCACACGAACAACTCGCCTCGTGGGTCCATGATGGGTGGACCGCGGTTGCGTCAGGGGCCACACGTGTGGTGTTTTTGAAGGAAATATGCCCTAGAGGCAATAATAAAGTTATTATTTATTTCCTTATATCATGATAAATGTTTATTATTCATGCTAGAATTGTATTAACCGGAAACATAATACATGTGTGAATATATAGACAAATAGAGTGTCACTAGTATGCCTCTACTTGACTAGCTTGTTAATCAAAGATGGTTATGTTTCCTAACCATAAACAAAGAGTTGTTATTTGATTAACGAGATCACATCATTAGTTGAATGATCTAATTGACATGACCCATTCCGTTAGCTTAGCACCCGATCGTTTAGTATGTTGCTATTGCTTTCTTCATGACTTATACATGTTCCTATGACTATGAGATTAAGCAACTCCCGTTTATCGGAGGAACACTTTGTGTGCTACCAAACATCACAACGTAACTGGGTGATTATAAAGGTGCTCTACAGGTGTCTCCAAAGGTACTTTTTGGGTTGGCGTATTTCGAGATTAGGATTTGTCACTCCGAATGTCGGAGAGGTATCTCTGGGCCCTCTCGGTAATGCACATCACTTAAGCCTTGCAAGTATTACAACTAATGAGTTAGTTGCGAGATGATGTATTACGGAACGAGTAAAGAGACTTGCCGGTAACGAGATTGAACTAGGTATTGGATACCGACGATCGAATCTTGGGTAAGTAACATACCGATGACAAAGGGAACAATGTATGTTGTTATGCGGTTTGATCGATAAAGATCTTCGTAGAATATGTGGGAGCCAATATGGGCATCCAGGTCCCGCTATTGGTTATTGACCAGAAACGTGTCTCGGTCATGTCTACATAGTTCTCGAACCCGTAGGGTCCGCACGCTTAACGTTTCGTTGACGATATAGTATTATATGAATTATGCATGTTAGTAACCGAATGTTGTTAGGAGTCCCGGATGAGATCATTGACATGACGAGGAACTCCGGAATGGTCCGGAGATAAAGTTTGATATATGGGATAATAGTGTTTGATCTCCGGAAGGGTTCCGGAATTCACCGGAAGGGGTTCCGAATGTTTCCCGAAATGTTTGGGTACGAGAACACGTTATTTGGGCCAAAGGGGAAAGCCCACGAGGCTTTTGGAAAGTGCAAAAGGAAGTTTTGCGGAGACCAGAGGCTAGACGCCAGGGGGTAGACGCTGGGAACCCTGGCGTCTAGCCCTGGAGTCCGTGTAGGACTCTTGCCTTTCGGGCAAAACCGACTTTGAGGAGGCTTTTGCTCCAAGTTTCGACCCCAGGGCTCAACATATAAATAGAGGGGCAGGGATAGCACTAAAGACACATCAAGAAACACCAAGCCGTGTTCCGGCAACCCCGTCCCCTCTAGTTTATCCTCCGTCATAGTTTCCATAGTGCTTAGGCGAAGCCCTGTGGAGATTGTTCTTCACCAACACCGTCACCACGCCGTCGTGCTGCCGGAACTCATCTACTACTTTGCCCGTCTTGCTGGATCGAGAAGGCGAGGACGTCATCGAGCTGAACGTGTGCAGAACTCGGAGGTGCCGTGCGTTCGGTACTTGGATCGGTTGGATCGTGAAGACGTACGACTACATCAACCGCATTGATAAACGCTTCCGCTTAGCGATCTTCAAGGGTATGAAGATACACTCCCCCTCTCGTTGCTATACATCACCATGATCTTGCGTGTGCGTAGGAATTTTTTTGAAATTACTACGTTCCCCAACAGTGGCATCCGAGCCTAGGTTTTATGGTTTGATGTTATATGCACGAGTAGAACACAAGTGAGTTGTGGGCGATATAAGTCATACTGCTTACCAGCATGTCATACTTTGGTTCGGCGGTATTGTTGGATGAAGCGGCCCGGACCGACATTACGCGTACGCTTACGCGAGACTGGTTTTACCGCCGTGCTTTGCACACAGGTGACTAGCGGGTGTCAGTTTCTCCAACTTTAGTTGAACCGAGTGCGGCTACGCCCGGTCCTTGCGAAGGTTAAAATAGCATCAACTTGGCAAACTATCGTTGTGGTTTTGATGCGTAGGTGAGATTGGTTCTTGCTTAAGCCCGTAGCAGCCACATAAAACTTGCAACAACAAAGTAGAGGACGTCTAACTTGTTTTTGCAGGGCATGTTGTGATGTGATATGGCCAAGACGTGATGCTATATTTTATTGTATGAGATGATCATGTTTTGTAACCGAAGTTATCGGCAACTGGCAGGAGCCATATGGTTGTCGCTTTATTGTATGAAATGCAAACGCCCTATAATTGCTTTACTTTATCACTAAGCGGTAGCGATAGTCGTAGAAGCAATAGATGGCGTAAACGACAACGATGTTGCGATGGAGATCAAGGTGTCGTGCCGGTGACGATGGTGATCATGATGGTGCTTCGGAGATGGAGATCACAAGCACAAGATGATGATGGCCATATCATATCACTTATATTGATTGCATGTGATGTTTATCCTTTATGCATCTTATCTTGCTTTGATTGACAGTAGCATTTTAAGATGATCTCTCACTAAAATTATCAAGAAGTGTTCTCCCTGAGTATGCACCATTGCCAAAGTTCGTCGTGCCCAGACACCACGTGATGATCGGGTGTGATAAGCTCTACGTCCATCTACAACGGGTGCAAGCCAGTTTTGCACACGCAGAATAGTCAGGTTAAACTTGACGAGCCTAGCATATGCAGATATGGCCTCGGAACATGGAGACCGAAAGATCGAGCGTGAATCATATAGTAGATATGATCAACATAAGATGTTCACCATTGAAAACTACTCCATCTCACGTGATGATCGGTTATGGTTTAGTTGATTTGGATCACATGATCACTTAGATGACTAGAGAGATGTCTGTCTAAGTGGGAGTTCTTAAGTAATATGATTAATTGAACTTAAATTTATCATGAACTTAGTCCTGATAGTATCTTGCTTGTCTATGTTGATTGTAGATAGATGGCCCGTGCTGTTGTTTCGTTGAATTTTAATGCGTTCCTTGAGAAAGCAAAGTTGAAATATGATGGTAGCAACTACACGGACTGGGTCCGTAACTTGAGGATTATCCTCATTGCTGCACAGAAAAATTATGTCCTGGAAGCACCGCTGGGTGCTAGGCCTGCTGCTGATGCAACTGACGACGTTAAGAACGTCTGGCAGAGCAAAGCTGATGACTACTCGATAGTTCAATGTGCCATGCTTTACGGCTTAGAACCGGGACTTCAACGACGTTTTGAACGTCATGGAGCATATGAGATGTTCCAGGAGTTGAAGTTAATATTCCAGAAGAATGCCCGGATTGAGAGATATGAAGTCTCCAATAAGTTCTATAGCTGCAAGATGGAGGAGAATAGTTCTGTCAGTGAGCACATACTCAAGATGTCTGTGAATTGTAATCACTTGATTCAACTGGGAGTTACTCTTCCGGATTATAGCGTCATTGACAGAATTCTCCAATCACTTCCACCAAGCTACAAGAGCTTTGTGATGAACTATAATATGCAAGGGATGGATAAGACGATTCCCGAGCTCTTCGCAATGCTAAAGGCAGCGGAGGTAGAAATCAAGAAGAAGCATCAAGTGTTGATGGTCAACAAGACCACTAGTTTCAAGAAAAAGGGCAAAGGGAAGAAGAAGGGGAACTTCAAGAAGAACAGCAAACAAGTTGCTGCTCAAGAGAAGAAACCCAAGTCTGGACCTAAGCCTGAAACTGAGTGCTTCGACTGCAAGCAGACTGGACACTGGAAGCGGAACTGCCCCAAGTATTTGGAGGATAAGAAGGATGGCAAGGTGAACAAAGGTATATGTGATATACATGTTATTGATGTGTACCTTACTAGAGCTCGCAGTAGCACCTGGGTATTTGATACTGGTTCTGTTGCTAATATTTGCAACTCGAAACAGGGACTACGGATTAAGCGAACACTAGCAAAGGACGAGGTGACGATGCGCGTGGGAAATGGTTCCAAAGTTGATGTGATTGCGGTCGGCACGCTACCTCTACATCTACCTTCGGGAATAGTATTAGACCTAAATAATTGTTATTTGGTGCCAGCATTAAGCATGAACATTATATCTGGATCTTGTTTGATGCGAGACGGTTATTCATTTAAATCAGAGAATAATGGTTGTTCTATTTATATGAGTAATATCTTTTATGGTCATGCACCCTTGAAGAGTGGTCTATTTTTGATGAATCTCGATAGTAGTGATACACATATTCATAGTGTTGAAGCCAAAAGATGCAGAGTTGATAATGATAGTGCAACTTATTTTTGGCACTGCCGTTTAGGTCATATCGGTGTAAAACACATGAAGAAACTCCATACTGATGGACTTTTGGAACCACTTGATTATGAATCACTTGGTACTTGCGAACCGTGCCTCATGGGCAAGATGACCAAAACACCGTTCTCCGGTACTATGGAGAGAGCAACAGATTTGTTGGAAATCATACATACAGATGTATGTGGTCCGATGAATGTTGAGGCTCGTGGCGGATATCGTTATTTTCTCACCTTCACAGATGATTTAAGCAGATATGGGTATATCTACTTAATGAAGCATAAGTCTGAAACATTTGAAAAGTTCAAAGAATTTCAGAGTGAAGTTGAAAATCATCGTAACAAGAAAATAAAGTTTCTACGATTTGATCATGGAGGAGAATATTTGAGTTACGAGTTTGGTCTACACTTGAAACAATGCGGAATAGTTTCGCAACTCACGCCACCCGGAACACCACAGCGTAATGGTGTGTCCGAACGTCGTAATCGTACTTTACTTGATATGGTGCGATCTATGATGTCTCTTACTGATTTACCGCTATCGTTTTGGGGTTATGCTTTAGAGACGGCCACATTCACATTAAATAGGGCACCATCAAAATCCGTTGAGACGACACCTTATGAACTATGGTTTGGCAAGAAACCAAAGTTGTCGTTTCTTAAAGTTTGGGGCTGCGATGCTTATGTGAAAAAGCTTCAACCTGATAAGCTCGAACCCAAATCGGAGAAATGTGTCTTCATAGGATACCCAAAGGAGACAGTTGGGTACACCTTCTATCACAGATCCGAAGGCAAGACATTCGTTGCTAAGAATGGATCCTTTCTAGAGAAGGAGTTTCTCTCGAAAGAAGTGAGTGGGAGGAAAGTAGAACTTGATGAGGTAACTGTACCTACTCCCTTGTTGGAAAATAGTACATCACAGGAACCGGTTTCTGTGACGTCAAAACCAACTAATGAGGAAGTTGATGATGATGATCATAGAATTTTAGATCAAGTTAATACAGAACCTCATAGGTCAAACAGAGTAAGATCCGCACCAGAGTGGTACGGTAATCCTATTCTGGAAGTCATGCTACTAGATCATGATGAACCTACGAACTATGAAGAAGCGATGGTGAGCCCAGATTCCGCAAAATGGCTTGAAGCCATGAAATCTGAGATGGGATCCATGTATGACAACAAAGTATGGACTTTGGTTGACTTGCCCGATGGTCGGCAAACAATTGAGAATAAATGGATTTTCAAGAAGAAGACTGACGCTGATGGTAATGTTACTGTCTACAAAGCTCGACTTGTTGCAAAAGGTTTTCGACAAGTTCAAGGGATTGACTACGATGAGACCTTCTCACCCGTAGCGATGCTTAAGTCTGTCCGAATCATGTTAGCAATTGCCGCATTTTATGATTATGAAATTTGGCAAATGGATGTAAAAACTGCATTCCTGAATGGATTTCTGGAGGAAGAGTTGTATATGATGCAACCAGAAGGTTTTATCGATCCAAAGGGAGCTAACAAAGTGTGCAAGCTCTAGCGATCCATTTATGGACTGGTGCAAGCCTCTCAGAGTTAGAATAAACACTTTGATAGTGTGATCAAAGCATTTGGGTTTATACAGACTTTTGGAGAATCCTGTATTTACAAGAAAGTGAGTGGGAGCTCTGTAGCATTTCTAATATTATATGTGGATGACATATTATTGATTGGAAATTGTTGGTGTCAAAACCGGCGGATCTCGGGTAGGGGGTCCCGAACTGTGCGTCTAGGCGGATGGTAACAGGAGACAAGGGACACGATGTTTTACCCAGGTTCGGGCCCTCTTGATGGAGGTAAAACCCTACGTCCTGCTTGATTAATATTGATGATATGGGTAGTACAAGAGTGGATCTACCACGAGATCAAGGAGGCTAAACCCTAAAGCTAGCCTATGGTATGATTGTTGTAATGTATGTTGTGTCCTACGGACTAAAGCCCTACGGTTTATATAGACACCGGAGGAGGCTAGGGTTACACAGAGTCGGTTACAATGGTAGGAGATCTACATATCCGTATCGCCAAGCTTGCCTTCCACGCCAAGGAAAGTCCCATCCGGACACGGGACGGAGTCTTCAATCTTGTATCTTCGTAGTCTTGGAGTTCGGCGGACGATGATAGTCCGGCTATCCGGACACCCCCTAGTCCAGGACTCCCTCAGTAGCCCCCGAACCAGGCTTCAATGATGATAAGTCCAGCGCGTATATAGTCTTTGGCGTTGCAAGGCGGGTTCTCCCTTTAAGTTCCATGTACCTGCCGAACAGTGTCCGGCTTTATCATAAATATTGTATTTCTCGGCTTCTACGCCCAATAATGGCCTTTTTCCACGCGTCGCACGAATGCGAAAAGCCAGGGTGTCTTTTGTGTTTCACCCCCTAGTCGTGCGAGTCGTCCGCCTACAAAAGAGGCAAAAATCCAGATCCAAACCACACCATCTTCCTCCCACGAATAGTTCATCGGAGCGACCTTGACCTAAAAATCCATTCCATCATGGACCGTCGACGCGGCTCCTTTTCTCGCGCTCCCAGCCCACCGCCAGGGGATTGGAGGAGGTGCTCTATTCCGCACAACGAGCTAGCGAAGCTCCAAGCGGGGGGATATCTCCCTCCGGCCTTCATGGTCCCGGTCCGAGCCGGGCTGGTCACTTATCAAGGTGGGAGGCAAGCAGAGGCTACCCCAAGCCCCAACAAAGGGGAGCGGGTATGCTTCGTCCCCTATCTAATAAGGGGACTCGGATTTCCAATTCATCCGTTCCTCCGCGGGCTCCTGGAGTTCTACGGACTCCAGCTCCATCACCTTACGCCCGCCTCTGTCCTGCATATCGCGGGCTACGTAGCTCTTTGCGAGCTATTCCTGGGCATCGAGCCCCATTTTGCATTGTGGAAGAGGTTGTTCTGCCTCGTACCCCGTTCTCACGAGGGGTCCATATATCAAGTGGGCGGCGCCGAAATATGGTGCATTGCCGGGACCGGATACCCATCCGGTACTCCCAAGAAGGCGTCCGAAGACTGGCCTTCAGAGTGGTTTTACATAGGAGACACTCTGCTGCCGGACCCAGTCCGGGTCGGCCTCCTGGAGTTTAGTGCTGCTCCTCTGAAGAAACGCCTCAGCTGGCGCCCACGGAGCCCCCGATTGGAGGAAGACAAGAGCGTCCATTACTTGATGGGCCGAATAAGATTACTGGTCCATTCCGGGTTGACCATGATTGGAATCATGGCGAAATGCATCATGCGGGGGGTACAGCCATTGCAATACAGAGGCCACCCCATGTGGGATTTCAACAGGGAAGACGATGCCACCCGTCATGGCCGCGAAGGGCCGGATTCGACCGAGGATCTGGTGGAGATCCTGTCCAGCCTGTACAAGGGGGAGAAGGAGGACTTCCTTCGAACGAACCCTTTGAATGGGTTTTCCATGAACAACCCTAGAGGATGGGTAAGCGAACACTTTTAAGGGCTCAACCCATCCTTTCGAAGTCTAGGCTTCTTACATTATGTCTTCGGCGCAGGATCTACGCCGGACTGTGGAGGACATGGTAAGTCCCGCTCCGCAACCCGAGGATCCAGAAAGATCCCTGGATCCGGCCTCCGAAGAGGATCCGGACATCAAGGTGGAGCTGATCGACGGGATGTTCCACCAGCTCAGCATGGATAATGCTTTGGTCGCCATTACGGCGGACTACCCCGGACTGTATCCGGCTTCCCAGGTGACTGTGACCGAGGTCCGGACACCATTATCTCTTCCTTGCCCACTTCTGACCTTCTCAAACGATGGTATTTTACAGGAAGCGCCTTCAAGGCGGGAAGCCGAGCCCGCGACGGCTGACCAACAAAGGTCAGTCCGGACCAGCAGGCGGAAAAGGAGCGCGGCACGGACTGAAACATCGCCGCAAATGTATAACTCGTATTTAAATTTTCAGAGCAACGTTCCTAAGAAGCGCCTGAGTGCTCATGATCTTTATAGGAGAAAAAGCGCTCGCCGGACTGCGGGCGTGGAAGTTGCCGATCCAACCTATACCGGCCAGGCTCCAGCGCCCGGCCTGGAGGGGGAGGCAAGCGCAAGACGCGGGCCGGGTCCTCCTCCAATGGAGGACACCGACAGACTGTCCGCCACCAAGTCTGAGGTGGAGAGCGCCATGAACCATAGGCGCCGCCGGACAGTGTTTCGTGAAGCGTGCTTCTCCCCTGAGGCATTGGACGCCTTTAACGCAGGGGACGCGCACCTCCGTGCCGCTCAAGATGGTTTTACCAGAGCCACGGAGCAGTATGTGAAAGACATACGGGTAAGGGAATTTTAATGGTTATATACACCAGTAGCCCCCCGAGACTTAAAGTAGTTATGTTAACTGACTTAAGGATCATATAAAACGCAGGCTCTTACCGAGAAGAATGCCCAGCTGTCTCAGGAGCTGCAAGAATGCAAGGCCCAACTTGAGGCCACACTTGCTCCCGCAGGAGGAGACGCAGAGACGCCTCCTGGTAACACATTTTTATTAATAAATATAAGCGTTGTGCGGTGTGCGCGCAAGTCTAATAGTGACATTGCAGGTGCCGCCGGACAAGATCCGGATAGGCAAGAATTACTACGCCAGCTAAAGGCCGGCGAGAGGGTGCTGAATAGGGTGCAGCAAGAAAGGAACAAGCTCCAGGATGCCCACGCCTAGCTCGGAGAAGAGCTGAAAGGTGTTCGGGCCGAGCTGTCTGGCTCCGTTAAGGAGACTGAGCGGCTTCGTCGCGGCATCTATGGTAAGTGCTTGAGCGGACTCCTTTGAAAAGAAGAGTTCGGCGAGGAAGTCAATTGACAAATTATGTCTTGTAGGTATATTCACAGGTCGCCCCTCGGAGGAAATGCCCGTATCAACGGGTGACCAACTTCCCGAGCTGTTGCAGCTGCTCGAACGAGTTCGGCAGGCAATGAGCGGCATCGTCCAGGCTTTATGGCCAGCCCACTCCCTACCCGAGGGCCTTGGAGAGCTTGCAGAGAAGCTTCAGGGAGTGCGGCAGCGCTTCCGTTTATGGAAGATTTCGGCCTGCCGCCAAGGTGCCAGGGAGGCTTGGGCAATGGTGAAGACGCGTTACAAGAAGGCGGATCCCAACCACATGGCCGAAGTTGGACCGGTGGGGCCCGATGGGAAGGAGATCCCTGTGAGTTTAGTATACAGCCAAGTAGAGTTGGCTGCTAAATTTTCCCAACGGGACTGTAAGTTAGACAGCCTGTTAGACGGGATTGAGGAGGAATACAATCAGTAATTTTGACAATGTATGCTTTCCTTTAAAGTGACATGTGAAATGCCTTCTAGCCGGATTGTAGATCGTTTGTCTTTGCCGACCTTTTCGCTTCAACCTCGGGACCCTAGAGTCCGGAGTGTGTCCGAATACCTTTTTGGTTAAGAAACAACCGGGGTATGCATGGAGACCAGGCATAGGGGTCATTAGTGCTTTATCAGACAAGTGCCCAACTAGTTATGTTATATTACATGGTTAGTAAGAAACATCTTCCAGAGAGAATAGTTCCATTAAGGGTTCCTTTCCCTGGGAGGCATGCCCTAAAGTGCATGTCCGGACTGCGAAAAAAGCAGAAAAAACATCTGGGGGTGAATAAATGAGTAGGTAAAAAATCATCTTTTAAGTCACCGACCGGATATTCCCTTAAGAACGCTAGCTTTCGGCTTCACCCAGTCTGAGGTACACATCCGGCTGACCCGGCAGTAACAATCGCAGAGGTGCTCCCTTTACCTCCTAGCCGAACAATCGGGAACGTAGGGGTAAGCACAGGAGCCAGGCAACCCAGCTTGGCCAAAACTTAAGTCATATCGATGCATATAATGGTGAGTAAAAGGTACATGTGGAAGCTTGACACATGTGCTGGACATGAAACCCTTATAATTGAGCTTCTGTAAAAGAAACCCCCAGGTATAATGAGTGCGGATGGCACATCAAGTGTATGCGAACAATGCGAAAGTAGGCCCTTAGGGGCTTTTTAGTAAAAAGGTTATGAAAAGAGAAACAAAAGACAGCCGAAGTGTAAAAATTTGGACGGAGGAAGGGGACGAACTCTTAGTCCGGCGCTTGGCATAGAATCTTCGGAGGCGGGCTGCGTTCCATGGGTTCGGCTTGAGTCGGTTATCCGACGCATTTCGTAGACGGTACGCTCCGCCGGTCAGGACTTGATTGATAATGAAGAGGCCCTCCCATTTGGGCTTGAGCTTGTCGTTTTTCTTGTCCGGCAGGCGTAGAACTAGTTCACCAACGTTGTAAGTCTTGGCCCGTACTTCTCTGCTTTGATATCTTCGGGCCTGCTGCTGATAGAACGCGGAACGAGCCTTGGCGACGTCGCGTTCTTCCTCCAATGTGTCCAAGCTGTCCTGCCAATCCAGCTCGGCCTCTCTTTCTTCGTACATGCGCACTCGAGGTGAGTCATGAATAATGTCGCAGGGCAAGACTGCCTCTGCGCCATAGACCATAAAGAATGGTGTGAATCCGGTAGTGCGGTTAGGCGTTGTCCGCAGCCCCCAGAGTACGGAGTCGAGCTCCTCGACCCAGTGCGTGTCAGATTTAGTAAGTGACCGCACTAGTCTGGGTTTAATGCCGCTCATTATTAGACCATTTGCTCGTTCCACTTGACCATTGGTTTGAGGGTGATAGACTGAAGCGTAGTCGAGCTTGATGCCCATATTTTTGCACCATGACTTAACCTCGTCGGCCGTGAAGTTCGTGCCGTTGTCGGTGATGATGCTATGGGGACTCTGTAACGGTGTACTACCCCGGATATGAAGTCTATCACTGGTCCGGACTCTGCCGTTTTGACCGGTTTGGCCTCTATCCATTTGGTGAATTTATCCACCATGACCAATAGGTACCTTTGCTTGTGGGCTCCCCCTTTAAGGGGTCCAACCATATGAAGCCCCCATACCGTGAACGGCCAGGTAATGGGTATAGTTTTGAGGGCGGTGGGCGGCATATGGCTCTGATTAGCGAAGAGCTGACAACCGACGCATCTCTGGACTAAGTCCTGGGCATCTGCCCGGGCCGTCGGCCAATAAAATCCTGTACGTAATGCCTTTCCTACAAGGGCCCGGGCTGCTGCGTGGTGTCCGCCTAGTCCGGCGTGAATTTCAGCCAGGAGGTTTCGCCCTTCCTCTTCGGAGATACACCTTTGAAGGACTCCGATTGTACTTTTCTTATAAAGTTCTCCCTCATGGACCTTGTAGGCTTTCGATCGCCGGACTATGCAGCGGGCCTCGTTTTGGTCTTCGGGAAGTTCCTGCCTAAGTAAGTAGGCTAGGAATGGTTCTGTCCACGGGGCGATTACTGCCATTATGTCGTGGGCTGAAGGGGTTATGTCATCGGCTGAATCGCCGATTGGCGTAGTTTTTTCCGGCTTGTCACTTCCGGGCTCCTCTTCCCATGGTACGGATGGCTTGAAGAGCCGTTCCAGGAAGACATTTGGAGGGACGGCATCACGTTTCGCACCGACGCGTGCCAGTACGTCGGCCGCGTGGTTATTATCTCGGGCTATGTGATGGAATTCGAGTCCTTCAAACCGAGCTGACATTTTTAGGACAGCGTTGCGATATGCTGCCATTTTCGGATCCTTGGCGTCAAAGTCTCCATTTATTTGGGATATTGCAAGGTTTGAATCCCCCGCACCTCTAGGCGTTGAATGCCCATGGAGACTGCCATCCGGAGACCATGTAACAAGGCCTCGTATTCGGCTGCGTTGTTGGAGTCGGTGTACATTATTTGAAGTACATACTGGACTGTGTCCCCGGTTGGGGACGTCAATACGACGCCAGCCCCCAGTCCGGCCAACATTTTAGAGCCGTCGAAGTGCATAACCCAATTGGAGTATGCGCCGTACTCTTTAGGGAGTTTGGCTTCGGTCCATTCAGCGACGAAGTCAGCCAAAACTTGTGACTTTATAGCTCACCGAGGTTTGTAAGTTATATCGAATGGTAAGAGCTCAATAGCCCATTTTGCAATCCTGCCCGTTGCGTCATGGTTATTTATGATGTCATTGAGTGGTACTTCGGAGGCCACTGTTATCGAACACTCTTGAAAGTAGTGTCGGAGCTTCCGGGATGCCATGAACACCGCATACGCTATCTTCTGATAGTGTGGGTAACGGGATTTGCAGGGAGTTAACACAGTGGATACATAATACACTGGTTTTTGAAGAGGGAATTTATGCCCTTCTGTCTCTCGTTCGACGACGAGTACCGCGCTTACGACTTGATGCGTTGCTGCGATGTATAACAACATTGGTTCGCCTAGATTGGGCGCAGCCAGGACCGGATTTGTTGCCAATATGGCCTTTATTTCTTCGAATCCGGCAGTGGCAGCATCCGTCCACTCGAAGTGTTCGGTGCGTCTGAGGAGGCGATAGAGGGGCAATGCCTTTTCTCCTAGACGGGAGATAAAGCGGCTTAAAGCTGCCACACATCCTGTTAATTTTTGTATCTGTTTGAGGTCTTTTGGAATATCCAACTGTGACAGAGCTCGGATTTTAGCCGGGTTTGCTTCAATTCCTCTACCGGATACAATGAAGCCCAGCAGCTTTCCGGCTGGTACGCCGAAAACGCATTTTTTCGGATTCAGCTTGATGTCATATGCTCTGAGGTTGTCAAATGTGAGCCTCAAATCGTCTACTAGAGTTTCGACGTGTTTTGTTTTAACGACTACGTCGTCTACGTATGCCTCGACTGTTTTGCCGATCTGGGTAGCCAGACATGTTTGAATCATGTGCTGATATGTTGCGCCGGCATTTTTAAGTCCGAAGGGCATCGTGTTGAAGCAGAATGGTCCATATGGAGTGATGAATGCCGTTGCGGCTTGGTCTGCTTCTGCCATCTTGATTTGATGATAGCCAGAGTATGCATCGAGGAAGCACAATGAATCGTGCCCTGCGGTAGCATCGATAATTTGGTCGATGCGGGGGAGAGGGAAGGGGTCCTTTGGGCAAGCCTTATTGAGGTCTTTAAAATCGACACAGAGGCGCCAGGATTTGTCCTTCTTTGGTACCATTACCAGATTTGCTAGCCAATCCGGATGTTTGATATCTCTGATGAATCCGGCTTCCAATAGTTTGGCTAGCTCTTCTCCCATTGCCTGTCTTTTGGGTTCGGAAAATCGTTGAAGAGCCTGTTTGACTGGCTTAAATCCTTTTAGGATGTTTAGGCTGTGTTCTGCCAACCTGCGTGGGATTCCGGGCATATCCGAAGGATGCCAGGCGAAAATGTCCCAATTTTCTCGAAGGAATTCGCACAGTGCGGCGTCTACTTCGGGATTCAATTGTGCCCCAATGGAGGCCGTCTTTGTTGGGTCCGTTGGGTGGACCTGGAATTTTATTATTTCATCTGCTGGTTTGAAGGAGCTGGACTTGGATCTTTTATCGAGTATCGCATCGTCCCTGTTCACCGTAGAGCGCAGCGCGGTGAGTTCTTCTGCTGCTAATGCTTCGGATAGTGCCTCCAGGGCTAGTGCGGCTGTCTTGTTTTCAGCGCGGAGTGCTATGTCCGGATCACTAGCGAGAGTGATTATTCCGCCGGGCCCAGGCATTTTGAGCTTCATGTACCCGTAATGAGGTACTGCTTGAAAAATTGTGAATGCCTCTCGTCCTAATATAGCGTGATATCCGCTGTTGAACGGGGCCACTTGGAACGTGACTTCTTCAGATCTGTAATTGTCCGGCGAGCCGAACACCACATCGAGTGTGATTTTTCCGGTGCAGCGCGCTTCCCGGCTAGGGATTATTCCTCTGAAGGTTGTGCTGCTTCGCTCAATACGGCTCCAGTCTATTTCCATTTTTTGAAGAGTTTCCTCATATATGAGGTTTAGTCCGCTGCCGCCATCCATGAGGACCTTTGTAAGCCGAAAGCCGTCCACTATGGGACTAAGCACCAGTGCGGCTAGTGCTCGAGCTGTTCGGAATTTAGGTTCGTCGCTGGCATTAAAGGTGATGGCTGTGTCGCTCCATGGATTTGCTGTTGCTACTTGGTAGACTTTGGCGAGTCCGCGGATTTTTCATTTTCGCATATTGTTTGATGCGAAGGTCTCGAAGACTGTTGATACCGTACCGGTATTGTTGGGGTGGTTCTCCGGGGCTAGAAGCTCCTCGCCACTTTTGGCCACCTGCCGTAATATCCAACATGCTCAAAGGCTATGTGTTGGGACGGCTCCCTCTGTACTATGAAGCTTACAGGGTCCATTGAGCCATCCCTCCAGTACGGTTCCGTGCCCTTTATGGGGTTTTTGCTTTTTCGTTTTTGCATCTGGGGCCTGAGTGTGAGGCACCCTTTTGTTGCGGACTGGGGTTGGGGCCGGATTATCCCAAAATTGATTTTCGGTTTTCCGGAAACTCTCCATCACACAGTACTTTCGTACTATGGACGCCAGATCGGCGAAGCGTGTAATTTTACGACGACCGATGGCGTTCAATATTCCCTTGTCCGTGCAATTATTGCAAAAGATTGAGATTGCGTTTTCCTCTCAGCAATCCTTTATCCTGTCCATAACCAGGAGGTATCTGGCCCAGTAGTGATGTACTGTTTCAGCGGGCTCTTGCCGTATTAGAGATAGATCGCATATGTCTGGGCGGGTGGGTGGACTAAAATCCGGATCCCTGCCCATCTTGGGGCTTAAAGGCCGAGGAGTTTCCGAATCCGGAAGCTTGGGTTGCTGGACACAATCCAGCGAGTCCGGGGCGATGCATGGTTTTAAGTTCAATGCTCGATCAAAGTCCGTCCCACCGCGGAAATCCGACATGGAGGGTTCGGGAATCCGGACGTGACTAGTTTTCAATATGGGCGAAGAGTTGCCGTATTGCTCCTCTACCACTGCGACGTGGTGGGTGGCCTGGGGAGAGTTAATCTCTCTCAGATCGGTTTTAAGCCCAATCTGATTGTAGTCTGTAGCGACTCCCAGGGCGGCGATGCGATCCAAGAGCTCGTTAACAGACGAGAGCTCTATTGGATCCAACTGCTCGGCAGATTTCGAGCTGACGCGAAGATTGCTTCTGACGACTTGAGAAGTCATTGTCGAAGCGGTGGCCGGACAGGCGGTCATAAGAAAACCACCTAGCCGGATAGTTTGGCCGGCGGCCAAGGCCCCTTTGGCGAAAACACCGTCTTTGAAGACGGGTGGAGGCATCCTTCCTATCGGTGACGACACAGAGGAACTCTCAATGAAAGCACCAATGTCGGTGTCAAAACCGGCGGATCTCAGGTAGGGGGTCCCGAACTGTGCGTCTAGGCGGATGGTAACAGGAGACAAGGGACACGATGTTTTACCCAGGTTCGGGCCCTCTTGATGGAGGTAAAACCCTACGTCCTGCTTGATTAATATTGATGATATGGGTAGTACAAGAGTGGATCTACCACGAGATCAAGGAGGCTAAACCCTAAAGCTAGCCTATGGTATGATTGTTGTAATGTATGTTGTGTCCTACGGACTAAAGCCCTCCGGTTTATATAGACACCGGAGGAGGCTAGGGTTACACAGAGTCGGTTACAATGGTAGGAGATCTACATATCCGTATCGCCAAGCTTGCCTTCCACGCCAAGGAAAGTCCCATCCGGACACGGGACAGAGTCTTCAATCTTGTATCTTCGTAGTCTTGGAGTCCGGCGGACGATGATAGTCCGGCTGTCCGGACACCCCCTAGTCCAGGACTCCCTCAGAAATGATATAGAATTTCTGGATAGCATAAAGGGATACTTGAATAAAAGTTTTTCAATGAAAGACCTCGGTGAAGCTGCTTACATATTGGGCATTAAGATCTATAGAGATAGATCAAAATGCTTAATTGGACTTCCACAAAGCACATACCTTGACAAAGTTTTGAAGAAGTTCAAATTGGATCAAGCAAAGAAAGGGTTCTTGCCTGTATTGCAAGGTGTGAAGTTGAGTAAGACTCAAAGCCTGACCACTGCAGAAGATAGAGTGAAAATGAAAGATGTTCCCTATGCTTCAGCCATAGGCTCTATCATGTATGCAATGCTGTGTACCAGACCTGATGTGTGCCTTGCTATAAGTTTAGCAGGGAGGTACCAAAGTAATCCAGGAGTGGATCACTGGACAGCGGTCAAGAACATCCTGAAGTACCTGAAAAGGACTAAGGATATGTTTCTCGTATATGGAGGTGACAAAGAGCTCATCGTAAATGGTTACGTTGATGCAAGCTTTGACACTGATCAGGACGATTCTAAATCGCAAACCGGATATGTGTTTACATTAAACGGTGGAGCTGTCAGTTGGTGCAGTTCAAAGCAAAGCGTCGTGGCGGGATCTACGTGTGAAGCGGAATACATAGCTGCTTCGGAAGCAGCCAATGAAGGAGTCTGGATGAAGGAGTTCATATCCGATCTAGGTGTCATACCTAGTGCATCGGGTCCAATGAAAATCTTTTGTGACAATACTGGAGCGATTGCCTTAGCGAAGGAATCCAGATTTCACAAGAGAACCAAGCATATCAAGAGACGCTTCAATTCCATCCGGGATCTAGTCCAGGTGGGAGACATAGAGATTTGCAAGATACATACGGATCTGAATGTTGCAGACCCGTTGACTAAGCCTCTTCCACGAGCAAAACATGATCAACACCAAGACTCCATGGGTGTTAGAATCATTACTGTGTAATCTAGATTATTGACTCTAGTGCAAGTGGGAGACTGAAGTAAATATGCCCTAGAGGCAATAATAAAGTTATTATTTATTTCCTTATATCATCATAAATGTTTATTATTCATGCTAGAATTGTATTAACCGGAAACATAATACATGTGTGAATATATAGACAAACAGAGTGTCACTAGTATGCCTCTACTTGACTAGCTTGTTAATCAAAGATGGTTATGTTTCCTAACCATAAACAAAGAGTTGTTATTTGATTAACGAGATCACATCATTAGTTGAATGATCTGATTGACATGACCCATGTCGTTAGCTTAGCACCCGATCGTTTAGTATGTTGCTATTGCTTTCTTCATGACTTATACATGTTCCTATGTCTATGAGATTATGCAACTCCCGTTTACCAGAGGAACACTTTGTGTGCTACCAAACGTCACAACGTAACTGGGTGATTATAAAGGTGCTCTACAGGTGTCTCCAAAGGTACTTATTGGGTTGGCGTATTTCGAGATTAGGATTTGTCACTCCGAATGTCGGAGAGGTATCTTTGGGTAATGCACATCACTTAAGCCTTGCAAGCATTACAACTAATGAGTTAGTTGCGAGATGATGTATTACGGAACGAGTAAAGAGACTTGCCAGTAACGAGATTGAACTAGGTATTGGATACCGACGATCGAATCTTGGGTAAGTAACATACCGATGACAAAGGGAACAACGTATGTTGTTATGCGGTTTGACCGATAAAGATCTTCGTAGAATATGTGGGAGCCAATATGGCATCCAGGTCCCGCTATTGGTTATTGACCAGAAACGTGTCTCGGTCATGTCTACATAGTTCTCGAACCCGTAGGGTCCGCACGCTTAATGTTTCGTTGACGATATAGTATTATATGAGTTATGCATGTTGGTAACCGAATGTTGTTCGGAGTCCCGGACGAGATCATGGACATGACGAGGAACTCCGGAATGGTCCGGAGATAAAGTTTGATATATGGGATAATAGTGTTTGATCTCCGGAAGGGTTCCAGAATTCACCGGAAGGGGTTTCGGATGTTTCCCGAAATGTTTGGGTACGAGAACACGTTATTTGGGCCAAAGGGGAAAGCCCACGAGGCTTTTGGAAAGTGCAAAAGGAAGTTTTGCGGAGACCAGAGGCTAGACGCCAGGAACCCTGGCGTCTAGGGGGTAGACGCCGGGAACCCAGGCGTCTAGCCCTGGAGTCCGTGTAGGACTCTTGCCTTTCGGGCAAAACCGACTTTGAGGAGGCTTTTCCTCCAAGTTTCGACCCAGGGCTCAACATATAAATAGAGGGGCAGGGCTAGCACCAAAGACACATCAAGAAACACCAAGCCGTGTGCCGGCAACCCCGTCCCCTCTAGTTTATCCTCCGTCATAGTTTCCATAGTGCTTAGGCGAAGCCCTGCGGAGATTGTTCTTCACCAACACCGTCACCACGCCGTCATGCTGCCGGAACTCATTTACTACTTCGCCCGTCTTGCTGGATCGAGAAGGCGAGGACGTCATCGAGCTGAACGTGCGCAGAACTCGGAGGTGCCGTGCGTTCGGTACTTGGATCGGTTGGATCATGAAGACGTACGACTACATCAACCGCATTGATAAACGCTTCCGCTTAGCGATCTTCAAGGGTATGAAGATACACTCCCCCTCTCGTTGCTATACATCACCATGATCTTGCGTGTGCGTAGGAATTTTTTTTAAATTACTATGTTCCCCAATAGTTTTGGTGTCCCCGCGCGTCTGGGGCCACAGTCAGCGATGCTCGCCCCTAGTCGGGTGGAGTCGCTAGCGCCAGCCAGCTGCCTCCTGGGAGGCTCTATTGGCGAGAGTGCTCTCTGTGTCGTACATTGAGCGATGGCCTCCCGCGGCTGGTGCGCTCCTCGCCTCCGCTCGGTGCACCCGGCTGGGATCCCTCTAGTGTCCATTATTTAAGTCGAAGGATCTGAGAAGGGAATTAGAAGGGGAAAACGTCAACTCGGTAATTAATATTATTTGCCCTTTCAGTGTTTAGTATTAAGGCTCTTCTCTTCCGGCCTCGGACCTCTCTTTCATAAAGACATTTTTCAATTCAAAACAAAAAAAGCATTTTTTTACTAAACATCATGAGAGGCAGGGTGCTACTACTATTTCACTAACAAGAAGAGAGTTGGCCTGTTATAAGGAAAACTACGCCAAAAACCATACAACGGCATTGTTGATTAAAGGACAACAAAGCAAAATCCACAACGACGAGTATAGAAAACCTCTAACCAAAAACTCCTCCAAGAAGTAAATGACACCCACCGGCGTCAACATCATCGCCACCGACCCCATTGAGGACAAAATTTTCCCCCAGAGCTTCGCACACCAACACCACACCGGGCCCCGTGGGAGGAGTTCCGGTCACACCCACAGCCGCCGAAACCTAGTGTTGGGGAACGTAGTAATTTCAAAAAAATTCATACGCACACGCAAGATCATGGTGATGCATAGCAACGAGAGGGGAGAGTGTTGTCCACGTACAATCATAGACCGAAAGCGGAAGCGTTAGAACAACGCGGTTGATGTAGTCGTACGTCTTCACGGCCCGACCGATCAAGCACCGAAACTACGGCACCTCCGAGTTCTAGCACACCTTCAGCTCGATGACGATCCCAGGACTCCGATCCAGCAGAATGTCGGGGAAGAGTTCCGTCAGCACGACGGCGTGGTGACGATCTTGATGTTCTACCGTCGTAGGGCTTCGCCTAAGCACCGCTACAATATTATCGAGGACTTTGGTGGAGGGGGGAACCGCACACGGTAAGATCAATTGTTGTGTCTATGGGGTGCCCCCCTCCCCCGTATATAAAGGAGTGGAGGAGAGGGGGCCGGCCAAGGGGGTGGCTAGCCCTAGGGGGGGAGTCCAACCCCAACCGGGAGTAGGACTCCCCCCTTTCCTATTAGGAGTAGGAGAGGGAAGGAAGAGGGGAGAGGGAAGAAGGAAAGGGGGGCCGGCCCCCTCCCAATTCGGATTGCGCTTGGGGGGGCACCCCCTCCTTTGATCCTTCTCCCTCCTTTCCACTAAGGCCTAATAAGGCCCATATACCTAACGGGGGGTTCCGATAACCTCCCGGAGCTCCGGTATAGTCCCAATCTCACTCGGAACCTTTCTGGTGTCCAAATATAGTCGTCCGATATATCTATCTTTATGTCTTGACCATTTCGAGACTCCTCGTCATGTCCGTAATCATATCCGGGACTCCGAACAACCTTCAGTACATCAAAGCTCATAAACTCATAATAAAACTATCAACGAAACCTTAAGCGTGCGGACCCTACGGGTTCGAGAACTATGTAGACATGACCTAGACCCGTTTCCGGTCAATAACCAATAGCGGAATCTGGATGCTCATATTGGCTCCTACATATTCTACGAAGATCTTTATCGGTCAAACCGCATAACAACATACGTTGTTCCCTTTGTCATCGGTATGTTTACTTGCCCGAGATTCGATCGTCGGTATCCAATACCTAGTTCAATCTCGTTACCGGCAAGTCTCTTTACTCATTACGTAATGCATCATTTCGTAACTAACTCATTAGCTACATTGCTTGCAAGGCTTATAGTGATGTGCATTACCGAGAGGGCCCAGAGATACCTCTCCGACAATCGGAGTGACAAAACCTAATCACGAAATACGCAACTCAACATGTACCTTTGGAGACACCTATAGAGCTCCTTTATAATCACCCAGTTACGTTGTGACGTTTGGTAGCACACAAAGTGTTCCTCCGGTAAACGGGATCTGCATAATCTCATAGTTATAGGAACTTCTATAAGTCATGAAGAAAGCAATAGCAACATACTAAACGATCAAGTGCTAAGCTAACGGAATGGATCAAGTCAATCACATCATTCTCCTAATGATGTGATCCCGTTAATCAAATGACAACACATGTCTATGGTTAGGAAACATAACCATCTTTGATTAATGAGCTAGTCAAGGCATACTAGTGAAATTATGTTTGTCTATGTATTCACACATGTATCATGTTTCCGGATAATACAATTATAGCATGAATAATAAACATTTATCATGATATGAGGAAATAAATAATAACTTTATTATTCCCTCTAGGGCATATTTCCTTCAGTCTCCCACTTGCACTAGAGTCAATAATCTAGATTACACAGTAATGATTCTAACACCCATGGAGTCTTGGTGCTGATCATGTTTTGCTCGTGGAAGAGGCTTAGTCAACGGGTCCGCAACATTCAGATCCATATGTATCTTGCAAATCTCTATGTCTCCCACCTGGACTTGGTCCCGGATGGAATTGAAGCGTCTCTTGATGTGCTTGGTCCTCATGTGAAATCTGGATTCCTTTGCCAAGGCAATTGCACCAGTATTGTCACAGAAGATCTTCATTGGTCCCGATGCACTAGGTATGACACCTAGATCGGAAATGAACTCCTTCATTCAGACTCCTTCGTTTGCTGCTTCCAAAGCAGCTATGTACTCCGCTTCGCATGTAGCTCCACCATTCAATATAAACACGTATCCGGTTTGCGATTTAGAATCGTCCGGATCAGTGTCAAAGCTTGCATCGACATAACCATTTATGACTAGATCTTTGTCACCTCCATAAACGAGAAACATATCCCTTGTCCTTTTCTGGTATTTCAGGATATTCTTGACCGCTGTCCAGTGATCCACTCCTGGATTACTTTGGTACCTCCCTGCCAAACTTATTGCTAAGCATACATCAGGTCTGGTACACAACATTGCATACATGATAGAGCCTATGTATGAAGCATAGGGAACATCTTTCATTTTCTCTCTATCTTCTGTTGTGGTCGGGCATTGAGTCTGACTCAACTTCGCACCTTGTAATACAGGCAAGAATCCTTTCTTTGCCTGGTCCATTTTGAACTTTTTCGAAACTTTATCAAGGTATGTGCTTTGTGAAAGTCCAATCAAGCGTCTTGATCTATCTCTATAGATCTTGATGCCCAATATGTAAGCAGCTTCACCAAGGTCTTTCATTGAAATTTTTTTATTCAAGTATCCCTTTATGCTATCCAGAAATTCTATATCATTTCCAATTAACAATATGTCATCTACATATAATATCAGAAATGCTACAGAGCTCCCACTCACTTTCCAATTAACAATATGTCATCTACATATAATATCAGAAATGCTACAGAGCTCCCACTCACTCAATTAACAATATGCTTTGATCACGCTATCAAAGCGTTTATTCCAACTCTGAGATGCTTGCACCAGTCCATAAATGGATCGCTGGAGCCTGCACACTTTGTTAGCACCTTTTGGATCGACAAAACCTTCCGGCTGCATCATATACAACTCTTCTTCCAGAAATCCATTCAGGAATGCAGTTTTTACATCCATTTGCCAAACTTCATAATCATAAAATGCGGCAATTGCTAACATGATTCGGACAGACTTAAGCATCGCTACGGGTGAGAAAGTCTCATCGTAGTCAACCCCTTGAACTTGTCGAAAACCTTTCGCAACAAGTCAAGCTTTGTAGACAGTTATATTACTATCAGCGTCAGTCTTCTTCTTGAAGATCCATTTATTCTCGATGTCTTGCCGATCATCGGGCAAGTCAACCAAAGTCCATACTTTGTTCTCATACATGGATCCCATCTCAGATTTCAGCCTCAAGGCATTTTGCGGAATCTGGGCTCATCATCGCTTCCTCATAGTTCGTAGGTTCACCATGGTCAAGTAACATGACTTCTAGAATAGGATTATCATACCACTCTGGTGCGCATCTTACTCTGGTAGACCTACGAGGTTCAGTAGCAACTTGATCTGAAGTTTCATGATCAATATCATTCGCTTCCTCACTAATTGGTGTAGTTGTCACAGGAACCGGTTCTTGTGATGAACTACTTTCCAATAAGGGAGCAGGTATAGTTACCTCATCAAGTTCTGTTAGGGAACGTAGTAATTTCAGAAAAATTCCTATGCACACGCAAGATCATGGTGATGGCATAGCAACGAGAGGGGAGAGTATTGTCCACGTACCCTCGTAGACCGTAAGCGGAAGCGTTATGACAACGCGGTTGATGTAGTCGTATGTCTTCACGATCCGACCGATCCAAGTACCGAACGTACGGCACCTCCGAGTTCAGCACACGTTCAGCTCGATGACGATCCCCGGGCTCCGATCCAGCAAAGCGTCGGGGATGAGTTCCGTCAGCACGACGGCGTGGTGACGATGATGATGTTCTACCGGCACAGGGCTTCGCCTAAACTCCGCGACGATATGACCGAGGTGGAATATGGTGGAGGGGGGCACTGCACACGGCTAAGGAACGATCCGTAGATCAACTTGTGTGTCATGGGGTGCCCTCTGCCCCCGTATATAAAGGAGCAAGGGGGGAGGAGGCCGGCCCTAGGAGGGGGCGCGCAAAGTGTGGAGTCCTACTAGGACTCCCTAGTCCTAGTAGGATTCCACCTCCCTTGTTGGAGTAGGAGAAGGGGAAAGAGGGGGAGAGGAAGAAGGAAAGGGGGGCTGCGCCCCTTGTCCAATTCGGACCAGAGGGGGGGCGCAGGCCTCCTTCCTTTTGGCCTCTCTCCTCTATTCCCGTATGGCCCAATAAGGCCCATATACTCCCCGGCGAATTCCCGTAACTCTCCGGTACTTCGAAAAATACCCGAATCACTCGGAACCTTTCCGAACTCCGAATATAGTCGTGCAATATATCGATTTTTACGTCTCGACCATTTCGAGACTCCTCGTCATGTCCCCGATCTTATCCGGGAATCCAAACTCCTTCGGTACATCAAAACTCATAAACTCATAATATAACTGTCATCGAAACCTTAAGCGTGCGGACCCTACGGGTTCGAGAACTATGTAGACATGACCTAGAACTATTCTTGGTCAATAACCAATAGCGGAACCTGGATGCCCATATTGGCTCCTACATATTCTACGAAGATCTTTATCGGTCAAACCGCATAACAACATAGTTTGTTCCCTTTGTCATCGGTATGTTACTTACCCGAGATTCGATCGTCGGTATCCAATACCTAGTTCAATCTCGTTACCGGCAAGTCTCTTTACTCGTTACGTAATGCATCATTTCGTAACTAACTCATTAGTTGTAATGCTTGCAAGGCTTATAGTGATGTGCATTACCGAGAGGGCCCAGAGATACCTCTCCGACAAACGGAGTGACAAAACCTAATCTCGAAATACGCCAACCCAACATGTACCTTTGGAGACACCTGTAGTACTCCTTTATAATCACCCAGTTACGTTGTGACGTTTGGTAGCACCCAAAGTGTTCCTCCGGTAAATGGGAGTTGCATAATCTCATAGTTACAGGAACATGTATAAGTCATGAAGAAAGCAATAGCAACATACTAAACGATCAAGTGCTAAGCTAACGGAATGGGTCAAGTCAATCACATCATTCTCCTAATGATGTGATCCCATTAATCAAATGACAACACATGTCTATGGTTAGGAAACATAACCATCTTTGATTAATGAGCTAGTCAAGAAGAGGCATACTAGTGACGTTTATGTTTGTCTATGTATTCACACATGTATTATGTTTCCGGTTAATACAATTCTAGCATGAATAATAAACATTTATCATGAAATAAGGAAATAAATAATAACTTTAGTCTTGCCTCTAGGGCATATTTCCTTCGGTCTCCCACTTGCACTTGAGTAATTAATCTAGTTCACATCGCCATGTGATTTAACACCAATATTCATATCTATATATGATTAACACCCATAGTTCACATCGTCATGTGACCAACACCCAAAGGTTTTACTAGAGTCAATAATCTAGTTCACATTGCTATGTGATTAACACCCAAAGAGTACTAAGGTGTGATCATGTTTTGCTCGTGAGAGAAGCTTAGTCAACGGGTCTGTCACATTCAGAGTCGTATGTATTTCGCAAATATTCTATGTCTACAATGCTCTGCATGGAGCTACTCCAGCTAATTGCTCCCACTTTCAATATGTATCCAGATAGAGACTTAGAGTCATCTGGATTGGTGAAAAAGCTTGCACCGATGTAACTCTTTTACGACGGGCTCTTTTATCACCTCCATAATCGAGAAATATTTCCTTAGTCCTCACTAAGGATATTCTTGACCAATGTCCAGTGATCTACTCCTAGATCACTATTGTACTCCATTGCCCAATTCGGTGCAAGGTATACAATAGGTCTGGTACATAGCATAGCATACTTTATAGAACCTATGACTGAGGCATAGGGAATGACTTTCATTCTCTTTTCTATTTTCTGCTGTGGTCGGGATTTGAGTCTTACTCAATTTCACACCTTTGCAACACAGGCAAGAACTCTTTTTTTTACTGTTCCAATTTGAACTACTTCAAAAAGTTGTCAAGGTATGTGCTTCATTGAAAATCTTATCAAGCGTCTTGATCTATCTCAATAGATCTTGATTCTCAATATGTATGTAGCTTTATAGAGGTATTTCATTGAAATACTTTTATTCAAGTATCCTTTTATGCTATCCAGAAAATCTATATCATTTCCAATCAACAATATGTCGCACACATATAATATCAGAAATGCTAAAGAGCTCCCACTCACTTTCTTGTAAATACAGGCTTCTCCAGAATTCTGTATAAAACCATATGCTTTGATCATACTATCAAAGCGTATATTCCAACTCCGAGATGCTTGCACCAGTCCCTAGATGGATCGCTGGAGCTTGCACATTTTGTTAGCACTTTTAGGATTGACAAAACCTTCTGGTTGTATCATATTCAACTCTTCTTTAATATCCATTAAGGAATGTAGTTTTGACATCCATTTGCCAAATTTCATAAAATGTGGCAATTGCTAACATGATTCAGACAGACTTTTAAGCATCGATACGAGTGAGAAAATCTCATTGTATTCAACACCTTGAACTTTGTCAAAAAACCTTTTTCGACAAGTCTAGCTTTGTAGATAGTAACACTACTATCAGCGTCCGTCTTCCTCTTGAAGATCCATTTATTTTCTATGGCTTGCCAATCATCGGGCAAGTCCACCAAAGTCCACACTTTGTTCTCATACATGGATCCCATCTCATATTTCATGGCCTCCAGCCATTTCGTGGAATCTGGGCTCATCATCGCTTCCTCATAGTTCATAGGTTTATCATGGTCTAGTAACATGACTTTCAGAACAGGATTACCGTACCACTCTGGTGCGGACCGTACTCTGGAAGACCTACGAGGTTCTGTAGTAACTTGATCTGAAGTTTCATGATCATCATCATTAGCTTCCTCACTAATTGGTGTAGGAATCACTGGAACTGATTTCAGTGATGAACTATTTTCCAATTCGGGAGAAGGTATAGTTACCTCATCAAGTTCTACTTTCCTCCCACTCACTTCTTTCGAGAGAAACTCCTTCTCTAGAAAGGATCCATTTTAGCAACGAATATCTTGCCTTCAGATTTGTGATAGAAGGTGTACCCAACAGTTTCCTTTGGGTATTCTATGAGGACGCACTTCTCCGATTTGGGTTTGAGCTTATCAGGATGAAATTTTTTCACATAAGCATCGTAGCCCCAAACTTTAAGAAACGATAGCTTAGGTTTATTGCTAAACCATACACTACTAGGGAAAAGCCTATACACAGAATCTTATCAGCAGCGCGCCTCAAAATAACTCGCTGCTGCTAACTAGCAGTAGCGCGGACAACTGAAACTCGCTGCTGAGACAAATATAGCAGTAGCGCGTCCAGCCGAAGACGCGCTGCTGCTATAATTCCTACGAGGCCGCCGCGAGGCTAGTTATAGCAGCAACGCGTTAATACGATGCGCGCTACTGCTACGTAACATAGTAGCAGCGCGTTTCCCCGACAAGCGCTACTGCTAAGTTTCCTACAAAAATTTAGTCCCACCTCGCTTCGTGAAGAGAGTTTCTACCACCTTAAATATGTTACTTCTCACACTTTGACAAGCACTTGATCTTCATTGAACTCTATGTGTAGAATTTGTGGCTGCAATATGAGTCTTCACCTGTTCCTAAACCGGTGAGGACTCATATTGTCGAATCAGAGTGTACACAAAAAGATCGTTGATGATCAATGTGTATTTTTGCATGCTGACATATAGCAGTAGCGCTTTATCGTGAAAAGTGCTGCTGCTAGATAGATTAGCAGTAGCGCGTTTTGGTGAAGAGCGCTACTGCTAAGCCATCCATCTCCCTGATCTCCTCCCTTCGGATCCAGTCACACACAGCCACTCAAATTCTGCGCCGCGCGCCCCCGTCGCCCCTCTCCTCCGCGCGTCTGCGCCGCGCGCCCCCGTCGCCGCTCCTCCATCTGCGCCACGCGCCGTCACCTCCTCCTCCTTGCTGGACTCGGTATCGGCCTCCTCCTTCGTCCTCCCTCTCCACTCGCCGCTGGCCGGCCCCTCCTCGCTCCGCCTTCCTCCTCCGTCCTCCCTCAACTGGCCGCGCCGGCCGGCCCCTCCGCGCTCCGCCTTCCTCCTCCATCCTACTCTCTTCTCCCTCCTCGAGTCGCCCTCCTTCTCCCTCCTGCTCATATGCAACATTTTGATTTAGTTGATATAATTTAGTTGACTTAGTAGGCTAGTTGATTTAGTTGACTTAGAACATTTTGATTTAGTTGATTTAGTAGGCTAGTTGATTTAGTTGACTTAGAACATTTTGATTTAGTTGATTTAGTAGGCTAGTTCATTTAGTTAATTTAGTTGACTTAGAACATTTTGATTTAGTTGATTTAGTAGGCTAGTTGATTTAGTTGCCTTAGAATATTTTGATTTAGTTGACTTAGTAGGTTAGTTGATTTAGTTGACTTAGAACATTTTGATTTAGTTGATTTAGTAGGCTAGTTGATTTAGTTGACTTAGGAACATTTTGATTTAGTTGATTTAGTAATCCTTTGCTCATATTGCTTTAGGAAGAATGGCGCCACCACCACCACCACTATGTCAACTATGCAAGTCAAGATGCGCCAGTAGCCTTGCAACTGGCAAGCTGTTCGGCATCTACTTCCAGCCAAGTTTTCGTCATGCGGCGGTAAGAAATTAGATGAAATGTAATAGCTATTTTATTTTTAGTGTTGGCATTACTGCATTGTGTCATTTTGCTTAGTTTACACAGATCGTCCCATGCAATGTGAGGTTGAAATTCAACAAGCTGACAGGAGACACTGTGACATTTGAGGGTCCTGGGGGGCCGTACACTATGGAGGTCGAGAAAGGACGCAATATGTCGCAGATTGGAGGAGATGGATGGGGCCGTTTCGTCGCTCGCATGCATCTTACTGGTGGTGAGTTGATCAGCTTCAACTTCCGAGCAGAAAGACCCAAGCTAGCTGTCATTTATCTCAACCTGGTGGAAGATGATGAAGATGACGAAAATGATGAAGATGATGAAGATAATGAGGACCCACTCGATGAAGATGATGAGGACCCACTTCATGAAGCCATCGTAGCTCAAAGAACAAGGCTGAGTAAGGAGGAGGTGTCCAACCTGTGGGACATAATTCCGCCACGTGCTGACTTTGTCGGGGTGCCATTCGTGACCCGCTTGACAAATGCCATGGTTGATCGACATGATATGGTATGTTATACTTACAAATGAAAATTAATAGTGTGAATTACTTAGTGTACAGTCCAATGATATGGTATGTTGTGTGGAATCTAGTCGATGATATATATGTTTTAGTGTAGAGTTCGATCACATGCATGCTTATTAATTGATATGTTTTTCTTATTCAGAAATTGGCAAAGAGCATATCTGTGAGTTATGGTATCGAGCCTGATGAAGAAGGCTCAGCTGGACTACGCCTTATTGCAAGGGGCTCCGTCACAACCTGTACTTACCGCGTGGACACGGACGGTCGCACACACTTAAGCTCGGTTGGGTGGAAGAAATTCCTCAATGGAAAGAATCTTCGTGTTGGACAGGCCATCCTAATTACTATCAGGAACACCAACCGCCCAGGCTTGAGGATGATGATTGTCTTTGATATCATCTAGAACTACATATGTGTGTGTGGCTATATCATCTAGAACTACATATGTGTGCGTGGCTATATCATCTAGCTAGAACTACATATGTGTGTGTGGCTATATCATCTAGAACTACATATGATGATCGTCGTCGATATCATCTAGAACTACATATGATGATGGCCGTTGATATGACCATGTACTGCTTGAGGATGCATGTTGGCTATGCATGAAATTGTTATCTTAGTACTCCCTTCGTTCCAAATTACTCGTCGTGGTTTGAACTAAAACCACGACGAGTAATTTGGAACGAAGGGAGTACTACCGTACCTAGTAATGGTTTATGAATTTGATATGTACTAGTAGTACCTAGTATCTAGCATCTGAAAGGAGAACTGAAAGTGAAAGGAGAACTGAAAGGGAAAATGATGAAAGATATAGCAGTAGCATGGACTGAAGAAATCGCTACAGCTAGTTAATAGTAGCGCGTTCCTGAAAAGCGCTGCTGATATCGTTCAACAGTAGTAGCGCTGGTTGGGGCCGCGCTACTACTATGAGTTAGCTGTAGCGCCTTATTAGTAGCGCGGCCACCCGCGCTGCTACTAGCCTGAAAACCCGCGCTGCTGCTAGCCTTTTCCCTAGTAGTGATAGTTCATACGGTGTCATCTCATCGGATTTAGATGGTGCCCTATTTAACGTGAATGTAGCTATCTCTAATGCATAACCCTAAAACGATATTGGTAAATCGGTAAGAGACATTATTGATCGCACCATATCAAATTAAGTGCGATTATGACGTTCGAACACACCATTATGTTGTGGTGTTCCAGGTGGCGTGAGCTGTGAAACTATTCCACATTGTTTTAATTGAAGACCAAACTCGTAACTCAAATATTCGTCTCCGTGATCAGATCGCAGAAACTTTATTTTCTTGTTACGATGATTTTTCCACTTCACTCTGAAATTCTTTGAACCTTTCAACTAATTTAGACTTATGTTTCATCAAGTAGATATACCCATATCTTCTCAAATCATCTTGTGAAGGTCAGAAAATAACGATACTTGCCACGAGCATCAACACTCATTGGATTGCATACATCGGTATGTATTATTTCCAATAAGTCGGTAGCTTGTTCCATTGTTCCGGAGAACGGAGTTTTAGTCATCTTGCCCAAAAGGCACAGTTCGCAAGCATCAAATGATTCATAACCAAGTGATTCCGAAAATCCATCTTTATGGAGTTTCTTCATGCGCTTTACACTGATATGACCCAAACGGTAGTGCCACAAATAAGTTGCACTATCATTATTAACATTGCATCTTTTGGCATAAATATTATGAATATGTGTATCACTACGATCGAGATCCAACAAACAATTTTCATTGGGTGTATAACCATCGAAGGTCTTATTCATGTAAACAGAATAACAATTATTCTTTAACTTCAAATGAATAACCGTATCACAATAAACATGATCAAATCATATTCATGTTCAATGCAAACGCTAAATAACATTTATTTAGGTTTAACACTAATCCCGAAAGTATAGGGAGTGTGCGATGATGATCATATCAATCTTGGAACTACTTCCAACACTCATCGTCACTTCCTCTTCAACTAGTCTCTGTTTATTCTGTAACTCCTGTTTTGAGTTACTAATCTTAGCAACCAAACAAGTATCAAATACTCAGGGGCTACTATAAACACTAGTAAGGCATACATCAATAACCTGTATATCAAATATACCCTTGTTCACTTTGCCATCCTTCTTATCCACCAAATATTCAGGGCATTTCCGCTTCCAGTGACCATTTCTTTTGCATTGTAAGCACTCAGTTTCAGGCTTTGGTCCAGCTTTGGTCTTCTTCACGGGAGTGACAACTTGTTTGCCATTCTACTTGAAGATTCCCTTTCTTTCCCTTTGCCCTTTTTTCTTGAAACTAGTGGTCTTGTCAATCATCAACACTTGATGCTCTTTCTTGATTTCTACCTTCATCGATTTCAACATCACGAAGAGCTCGGGAATCATTTTCGTCATCCCTTGCATACTATAGTTCATCACGAAGTTCTAGTAACTTAGTGATGGTGACTAGAGAATTCTGTCAATCACTATCTTATCTGGAAGATTAACTCCCACTTGATTCAAGCGATTGAAGTACCAGACAATCTGAGCACATGCTCACTAGTTGAGCGATTCTCCTCCATCTTTTAGCTATAGAACTTGTTGGAGACTTCATATCTCTCAACTCGGGTATTTGCTGAAAATATTAACTTCAACTCCTGGAACATCTCATATGGTCCATGACGTTCAAAACGTCTTTGAAGTCCCGATTCTAAGCCGTTAAGCATGGTGCACTAAACTATCAAGTAGTCATCATATTAAGCTAGCCAAACGTTCATAACGTCTGCATCTGCTCCTGCAATATGTCTGTCACCTAGCAGTGCATTAAGGACATAATTCTTCTGTGCAGCAATGAGGATAAACCTCAGATCACGGATCCAATCCGCATCATTGCTACTAACATTTTTCAACACAGTTTTTGTTGGGGAATGTAGTAATTTCAAAAATTTCCTACCCACACGCAAGATCATGGTGATGATATAGCAACGAGAGGGGAGAGTGTTTGTCCACGTACCCTCGTAGACCGTAAGCGGAAGCGTTAGCACAACGCGGTTGATGTAGTTGTACGTCTTCACGATCTGACCTATCCAAGCACCGAACGTACGGAGCCTCCGAGTTCAGCACACGTTCAGCTCGATGACGATCTCCAGCCTCCGAACCAGCCGAGCTCCGGAGATGAGTTCCGTCAGCACGACGGTGTGGTGACGATGATGATGTTCTACCGGCGCAGGGCTTCGCCTAAACTCCGCGACGATATGACGGACGTGGAATATGGTGGAGGGGGGCACCGCACACGGCTAAGGAACGATCCGTAGATCAACTTCTGTGTCATGGGGTGCCCCCCTGCCCCTGTATATAAAGGAGCAAGGGGGAGGAGGAGGCCGGCCAAGGGAGGGCGCGCCAGCGAGGAGTCCTACTCCCACCGGGAGTAGGATTCCCTCCTTTCCTAGTCCAACTAGGAGACCTTCCATGTAGTAGGAGTAGGAGAGAAGGAAAGGGAAGAGAGAAGGGAAGGAAGGAGGGGGTGCGGCCCCTCCCCCTAGTCCAATTCGGACTAGGCCTTGGGGGGCGCGCGGCCTGCCCTAGGCAGCCCCTCTCTCTTTCCCGTATGGCCCAATAAGGCCCAATACTTCTCCCCGGCGAATTCCCGTAACTCTCCGGTACTCCGATAAATAACCGAATCACTCGGAACCTTTCCGAAGTCCGAATATAGTCGTCCAATATATCGATCTTTACGTCTCGACCATTTCGAGACTCCTCGTCATGTCCCTGATCTCATCCGGGACTCCGAACTCCTTCGGTACATCAAAACTCAAAAACTCATAATAAAACTGTCATCGAAACCTTAAGCGTGCGGACCCTACGAGTTCGAGAACTATGTAGACATGACCGAAACACGTTTCCGGTCAATAACCAATAGCGGGACCTGGATGCCCATATTGGCTCCCACATATTCTACAAAGATCTTTATCGGTCAAACCGCATAACAACATACGTTGTTCCCTTTGTCATCGGTATGTTACTTGCCCGAGATTTGATCGTCGGTATCCAATACCTAGTTCAATCTCATTACCGGCAAGTCTCTTTACTCGTTCTGTAATGCATCATCCCGCAACCAACTCATTTGGTCACATTGCTTGCAAGGCTTATAATGATGTGCATTACCGAGAGGGCCCAGAGATACCTCTCCGACGATCGGAGTGACAAAACCTAATCTTGAAATACGCCAACTCAACATGTACCTTTGGAGACACCTGTAGTACTCCTTTATAATCACCCAGTTACGTTGTGACGTTTGGTAGCACCCAAAGTGTTTCTCCGGTAAAAGGGAGTTGCATAATCTCATAGTTACAGGAACATGTATAAGTCATGAAGAAAGCAATAGCAACATACTAAACGATCAAGTGCTAGGCTAACGGAATGGGTCATGTCAATCACATCATTCTCCTAATGATGTGATCCCATTAATCAAATGACAACACATGTCTATGGTTAGGAAACATAACCATCTTTGATCAACAAGCTAGTCAAGTAGAGGCATACTAGTGACACTATGTTTGTCTATGTATTCACACATGTATTATGTTTCCGGTTAATACAATTCTAGCTTGAATAATAAACATTTATCATGAAATAAGGAAATAAATAATAACTTTATTATTGCCTCTAGGGCATATTTCCTTCAGTCTCCCACTTGCACTAGAGTCAATAATCTAGTTCACATCGCCATGTGATTTAACATCAATATTCATATCTGTATATGATTAACACCCATTGTTCACATCGTTATGTGACCAACACCCAAAGGGTTTACTAGAGTCAATAATCTAGTTCACTTTGTTATGTGATTAACACCCAAAGAGTACTCAGGTGTGATCATGTTTTGCTCGTGAGAGAAGCTTAGTCAACGGGTCTGTCACATTCAGAGCCGTATGTATTTTGCAAATATTCTATGTCTACAATGCTCTGTACGGAGCTACTCTAACTAATTGCTCCCACTTTCAATATGTATCCAGATTAAGACCTAGAGTCATCTGGATCGGTGTAAAAGTTTGCACCGATGTAACTTTTACAACGAACTCTTTTATCACCTCCATAATCGAGAAACATCTCCTTAGTCCTTACTAAGGATATTCTTGACCGCTGTCCAGTGATCTACTATTAGATCAATATTGTATTCCCTTGCCAAACTCAGAGCAAGGTATACAATATGTATGGTTCACAGCATAGCATACTTTATAGAACCTATGACTGAGGCATAGGGAATGACTTTTCATTCTCTTTCTATTTTCTGCCATGGTCGGGTCTTGAGTCTTACTCAATTTCACACCTTGCAACACAGGCAAGAACTCCTTCTTTGACTGTTCCATTTTGAACTATTTCAAAAATTTATCAAGGTATGTATTCATTGAAAAATCTTATCAAGCGTCTTGATCTATCTATATAGATCTTGATGCTCAATGTGTAAGTAGCTTCACCGAGGTCTTTCTTTGAAAAACTCTTATTCAAGTATCCTTTCATGCTTTGCAGAATAATTCTACATTATTTCCGATCAACACTATGTCATTCACATATACTTATCAGAAATGCTGTAGTGCTCCCACTCACTTTCTTGTAAATACAGGCTTCACCGTAAGTTTGTACAAAACTATATGCTTTGATCAACATATCAAAGTGTATATTCCAGCTTTGAGATGCTTGCACCAGTCTATAGATGGATCACTGGAGCTTGCACATTTTGTTAACACCTTTAGGATTGACAAAACCTTCTGGTTGCATCATATACAACTCTTCTTTAAGAAAACCATTAAGGAATGCAATTTTGACATCCATTTGCCAGATTTCATAAATTGTGGCAATTGCTAACATTATTTGGACAGACTTAAGCATCGATACGAGTGATAAAATCTCATTGTATTCAACACCTTGAACTTGTCGAAAAACCTTTTTGCGACAAGTCAAGCTTTGTAGATAGTAACACTATTATCAACGTCTGTCTTCCTCTTGAAGATCCATTTATTTTCTATGGCTTGCCGATCATCGGGCAAGTCCACCAAAGTCCACACTTTGTTCTCATACATGGATCATATCTCAGATTTCATGGCCTCAAACCATTTTGCGGAATCTGGGCTCATCATTGCTTCCTCATAGTTCGTAGGTTCATCATGGTCTAGTAACATGACTTCCAGAACAGGATTACTGTACCACGCTGGTGCGGACCGTACTCTGAAAGACCTACAAGGTTCTGTAGTAACTTGATCTGAAGTTTCATGATCATCATCATTAGCTTCCTCACTAATTGGTGTAGGAATCACTGGAACTGATTTCAGTGATGAACTATTTTCCAATTAGGGAGAAGGTACAGTTACCTCATCAAGTTCTACTTTCCTCCCACTCACTTCTTTCGAGAGAAACTTCTTCTCTAGAAAGGATCCATCTTAGCAACGAATAACTTGCCTTCGGATCTATGATAGAAGGTGTACCCAATAGTTTCCTTTGGGTATTCTATGAAGACGCACTTCTTTGATTTGGGTTCGAGCTTTTCAAGTTGAAACTTTTTCACAAAAGCATCGCAGCCCCAAAATTTAAGAAACGACAGCTTAGGTTTACTGCTAAACCACAGTTCATATGGTGTCATCTCAACGGATTTAGATGGTGCCCTTTTAACGTGAATGCAGCTGTCTCTAATGCATAACCCCAAAACAATAGTGGTAAATTAGTAAGAGACATCATAGATCGCACCATATCCAATAAAGTGCGGTTACGATGTTCGGACACACCATAACATTGTGGTGTTCCAGCTGGCGTGAGCTGTGAAACTATTTCACATTATTTTAATTGAAGACCAAACTCGTAACTCAAATATTCGTCTCCGCGATCAGATCGCAGAAACTTTATTTTCTTGTTACGATGATTTTTCCACTTCACTCTGAAATTCTTTGAACCTTTCAACTATTTCAGACTTATGTTTCATCAAGTAGATATACCCATATCTGCTCAAATCATCTTGTGAAGGTCAGAAAATAACGATACTTGCCACGAGCATCAATACTCATTGGATCGCATACATCGGTATGTATTATTTCCAACAAGTTAGTAGCTCGTTCCATTGTTCCGGAGAACGGAGTTTTAGTCATCTTGCCCAAAAGGCACGGTTCGCAAGCATCAAACGATTCATAACCAAGTGATTCCAAAAATCCATCTTTATGGAGTTTCTTCATGCACTTTACACCGATATGACCCAAACGGCAGTGCCACAAATAAGTTGCACTATCATTATTAACTTTGCATCTTTTGGCATCAATATTATGAATATGTGTATCATCACGATCAAGATCCAACAAACTATTTTCATTGGGTGTATGACCATTGAAGGTTTTATTCATGTAAACAAAACAACAATTATTTTCTGATTTTAAATGAATAACCATATTGCAATAAACATGATCAATTCATATTCATGCTCAATGCAAATGCTAAATAACATTTATTTAGGTTTAACACTTATCCCGAAAGTTTAGGGAGTGTGTGATGATGATCATATCAATCTTGGAACTACTTCCAACACTCATCGTCACTTCCCCTTCAACTAGTCTCTGTTTATTCTGTAACTCATGTTTCGAGTTACTAATCTTAGCAACCAAACAAGTATCAAATACTCAGGGGCTACTATAAACACTAGTAAGGCACATATCAAGAACCTGTATATCAAATATACCTTTGTTCACTTTGCCATCCTTCTTATCCACCAAATGTTCAGGGCATTTCCGCTTCCAGTGACCATTTCCTTTGCAATGTAAGCACTCAGTTTCAGGCTATGGTCCAGCTTTGGGCTTCTTCGCAGGAGTGACAACTTGCTTGTCTTTCCACTTGAAGTTCCCTTTCTTTCCCTTTGCCCTTTTCTTGAAACTAGTGGTCTTGTCAATCATCAACACTTGATGCTCTTTCTTGATTTCTACCTTCATTGATTTCAATATCACGAAGAGCTCAGGAATCGTTTTCGTCATCCCTTGCATACTATAGTTCATCACGAAGTTCTAGTAACTTAGTGATGGTGACTAGAGAATTCTGTCAATCACTATCTTATCTGGAAGATTAACTCCCACTTGATTCAAGCGATTGAAGTATCCAGACAATCTGAGCACATGCTCACTAGTTGAGCGATTCTCCTCCATCTTTTGGCTATAGAACTTGTTGGAGACTTCATATCTCTCAACTCGGGTATTTGCTTGAAATATTAACTTCAATTCCTGGAACATCTCATATGGTCCATGATGTTCAAAACATCTTTGAAGTCCCGATTCTAAACCGTTAAGCATGGTGCACTAAACTATCAAGTAGTCATCATATTGAGCTAGCCAAACATTCATAACGTCTGCATCTGCTCCTGCAATAGGTCCGTCACCTAGCGGTGCATTAAGGACATAATTCTTCTGTGCAGCAATGAGGATAAGCCTCAGATCACGGATCCAATCCGCATCTTTGCTACTAACATCTTTCAACACAATTTTCTCTAGGAACATATCAAAATAAACATATGAAAGCAACAATGCAAGCTATTGATCTACAACATAATTTGCAAAATACTACCAGGACTAAGTTCATGATAAATTTAAGTTCAATTAATCATATTACTTAAGAACTTCCCACTTAGACAGACATCTCTCTAGTCATCTAAGTGATCACGTGATCCAAATCAACTAAACCATGTCCGATCATCACGTGAGATGGAGTAGTTTCAATGGTGAACATCACTATGTTGATCATATCTTCTATATGATTCACGTTCGACCTTTCGGTCTCCGTGTTCCGAGGCCATATCTGTATATGCTAGGCTCGTCAAGTTTAACCTGAGTATTCCACGTGTGCAACTGTTCTGCACCCGTTGTATTTGAACGTAGAGCCTATCACACCCGATCATCACGTGGTGTCTCAGCACGAAGAACTTTCGCAACGGTGCATACTCAGGGAGAACACTTCTTGATAATTAGTGAGAGATCATCTTAAAATGCTACCGTCAATCAAAACAGAATAAGATGTATAACAGATAAACATCATATGCAATCAAAATATGTGACATGATATGGCCATAATCATCTTGCGCCTTTGATCTCCATCTCCAAAGTACTGTTATGATCTCTATCATCACCGGCACGACACCATGATCTTCATCATCTTGATCTATATCAATGTGTCGTCACATGGTTGTCTTGCCAACTATTGCTCTTGCAACTATTGCTATCGCACAACGATAAAGTAAAGCAATTATTTGGCACTTGCATCTTATGCAACAAAGAGACAACCATAGGGCTTCTGCCCGTTGCCGATAACATAAATAAAACATGATCATCTCATACAACAACTTATATCTCATCACGTCTTGACCATATCACATCACAACATGCCCTGCAAAAACAAGTTAGACGTCCTCTACTTTGTTGTTGCAAGTTTTACGTGGCTGCTACGGGCTGAGCAAGAACCGTTCTTACCTACGCATCAAAACCACAATGATAGTTCGTCAAGTTGGTGTTGTTTTAACCTTCACAAGGACCGGGCATAGCCACACTCGGTTTAACTAAAGTTGGAGAAACAGACACCCGCTAGTCACCTGTGTGCAAAGCACGGCGGTAAAACCAGTCTCGCGTAAGCGTACGTGTAATGTTGGTCCGGGCCGCTTCATCCAACAATACCGCTGAACTAAAGTATGACATGCTGGTAAGCAGTATGACTTGTATCGCCCACAACTCACTTGTGTTCTACTCGTGCATATAACATCAACGCATAAAACCTAGGCTCTAATACCACTGTTGGGGAACGTAGTAATTTCAAAAATTTCCTACGCACACGCAAGATCATGGTGATGATATAGCAACGAGAGGGGAGAGTGTTCGTCCATGTACCCTCGTAGACCGTAAGCTGAAGCGTTAGCACAACGCGGTTGATGTAGTCGTACGTCTTCACGATCTGACCGATCCAAGCACCGAACGTATGGAGCCTCTGAGTTCAGCACATGTTCAGCTCGATGACGATCTCCGGCCTCCGATCGAGCCGAGCTCCGGAGATGAGTTCCGTCAGCACGACGGCGTGGTGACGATGATGATGTTCTACCGGCGCAGGGCTTCGCCTAAACTCCGCGACGATATGACCGAGGTGGAATATGGTGGAAGGGGGCACCGCACACGGCTAAGGAACGATCCGTAGATCAACTTCTGTGTCATGGGGTGCCCCCCTGCCCCTGTATATAAAGGAGCAAGGGGAGGAGGAGGCCGGCCAAGGGAGGGCGCGCCAGGGAGGAGTCCTACTCCCACCGGAAGTAGGATTCCCTCCTTTGCTAGTCCAACTAGGAGACCTTCCATGTAGTAGGAGTAGGAGAGAAGGAAAGGGAAGAGAGAAGGGAAGGAAGGAGGGGGTGCGGCCCCTCCCCCTAGTCCAATTCGGACTAGGCCTTGGGGGGGCGCGCGGCCTGCCCTAGGCAGCCCCTCTCTCTTTCTCGTCTGGCCCAATAAGGCCCAATACTTCTCCCCGGCGAATTCCCGTAACTCTCCGGTACTCCGATAAATACCCGAATCACTCGGAACCTTTCCAAAGTCTGAATATAGTCGTCCAATATATTGATCTTTACGTCTCGACCATTTAGAGACTCCTCGTCATGTCCCCGATCTCATCCGGGACTCCGAACTCCTTCGGTACATCAAAACTCAAAAACTCATAATAAAAATGTCATCGAAACCTTAAGCATGCGGACCCTACGGGTTCGAGAACTATGTAGACATGACCAAAACACGTTTCCGGTCAATAACCAATAGCGGGACCTGGATGCCCATATTGGCTCCCACATATTCTACGAACATCTTTATCGGTCAAACCGCATAACAACATACGTTGTTCCCTTTGTCATCTGTATGTTACTTGTCCGAGATTTGATCGTCGGTATCCAATACCTAGTTCAATCTCGTTACCGGCAAGTCTCTTTACTCATTCTGTAATGCATCATCCCGCAACCAACTCATTTGGTCACATTGATTGCAAGGCTTATAATGATGTGCATTACCGAGAGGGCCCAGAGATACCTCTCCGACGATCGGAGTGACAAAACCTAATCTCAAAATACGCCAACTCAACATGTACCTTCGGAGACACCTGTAGTACTCCTTTATAATCACCCAGTTACGTTGTGACGTTTGGTAGCACCCAAAGTGTTCCTCCGGTAAAAGGGAGTTGCATAATCTCATAGTTACAGGAACATGTATAAGTCATGAAGAAAGCAATAGCAACATACTAAACGATCAAGTGCTAGGCTAACGGAATGGGTCATGCCAATCACATCATTATCCTAATGATGTGATCCCATTAATCAAATGACAACACATGTCTATGGTTAGGAAACATGACCATCTTTGATCAACAAGCTAGTCAAGTAGAGGCATACTAGTGACACTATGTTTGTCTATGTATTCACACATGTATTATGTTTCCGGATAATACAATTCTAGCATGAATAATAAACATTTATCATGAAATAAGGAAATAAATAATAACTTTATTATTGACTCTAGGGCATATTTCCTTCAGTTTTCTCTAGGAACATATCAAAATAAACACATGAAAGCAACAACGCAAGCTATTGATCTACAACATAATTGGCAAAATATTACCAGGACTAAGTTCATGATAAATTTAAGTTCAATTAATCATATTACTTAAGAACTCCCACTTAGACAGACATCTCTCTAGTCATCTAAGTGATTACGTGATCCAAATCAACTAAACCATGTCCGATCATCACGTGAGATGGAGTAGTTTCAATGGTGAACATCACTACGTTGATCATATCTACTATATGATTCACGTTCAACCTTTCGGTGTTCGTGTTCCGAGGCCATATCTGTATATGCTAGGCTCGTCAAGTTTAACCTGAGTATTCCGCGTGTGCAACTGTTTTGCACCCGTTGTATTTGAACGTAGAGTCTATCACACCCGATCATCACGTGGTGTCTCAGCACGAAGAACTTTCGCAACAGTGCATACTCAGGGAGAACACTTCTTGATAATTAGTGAGAGATCATATTAAAATGCTACTGTCAATCAAAGCAAGATAAGATGCATAAAGGATAAACATCACATGCAATCAATATAAGTGATATGATATGGCCATCATCATCTTGTGCTTGTGATCTCCATCTTCAAAGCACCATCGTGATCACCATCGTCACCGGCGCGACACCTTGATCTCCATCGTAGCATCGTTGTCGTTACGCCATCTATTGCTTCTACGACTATCGCTACCGCTTAGTGATAAAGTAAAGCAATTACAGGGCGTTTGCATTTCATACAATAAAGAGACAACCATATGGCTCCTGCCAGTTGCCGATAACTTCGGTTACAAAACATGATCATCTCATACAATAAAATATAGCATCACGTCTTGACCATATCACATCACAACATGCCCTGCAAAAACAAGTTAGACGTCCTCTACTTTGTTGTTGCAAATTTTACGTGGCTGCTACGGGCTTAGCTAGAACCATTCTTACCTACGCATCAAAACCACAACGATAGTTCGTCAAGTTAGTGCTGTTTTAACCTTCGCAAGGACCGGGCGTAGCCACACTCGATTCAGCTAAAGTGAGAGAGACAGACACCCGCCAGCCACCTTTAAGAACGAGTGCTCGTAACGGTGAAACCAGTCTCGCGTAAGCGTACGCGTAATGTCGGTCCGGGCCGCTTCATCTCACAATACCGCCGAACCAAAGTATGACATGCTGGTAAGCAGTATGACTTGTATCGCCCACAACTCACTTGTGTTCTACTCGTGCATATGACATATATGCATAAAACCTGGCTCGGATGCCACTGTTAGGGAACGTAGTAATTTCAGAAAAATTCCTACCCACATGCAAGATCATGGTGATGGCATAGCAACGAGAGGGGAGAGTATTGTCCACGTACCCTCGTAGACCGTAAGCGGAAGCGTTATGACAACGCGGTTGGTGTAGTCGTACGTCTTCACGATCCGACCGATCCAAGTACCGAACGTACGGCACCTCCGAGTTCAGCACACGTTCAGCTCGATGACGATCCCCGGGCTCCGATCCAGCAAAGCGTCGGGGATGAGTTCCGTCAGCACGACGGCGTGGTGACGATGATGATGTTCTACCGGCACAGGGCTTCGCCTAAACTCCGTGACGATATGACCGAGGTGGAATATGGTGGAGGGGGGCACCGCACACGGCTAAGGAACGATCCGTAGATCAACTTGTGTGTCATGGGGTGCCCCCTGCCCCTGTATATAAAGGAACAAGGGAGGAAGAGGCCGGCCCTAGGAGGGGCGCGCCAAGTGTGGAGTCCTACTAGGACTCCCAAGTCCTAGTAGGATTCCACCTCCCTTGTTGGAGTAGGAGAAGGGGAAAGAGGGGGAGAGGAAGAAGGAAAGGGGGGTTGCGCCCCTTGTCCAATTCGGACCAGAGGGGGGGCGCAGGCCTCCTTCCTTTTGGCCTCTCTCCTCTATTCCCGTATGGCCCAATAAGGCTCATATACTCTCCGGCGAATTCCCGTAACTCTCCGGTACTCCGAAAAATACCCGAATCACTCGGAACCTTTTCGAACTCCGAATATAGTCGTCCAATATATCGATCTTTATGTCTCGACCATTTCGAGACTCCTCGTCATGTCCCCGATCTCATCCGGGACTCCAAACTCCATCAGTACATCAAAACTCATAAACTCATAATATAACTGTCATCGAAACCTTAAGCGTGCGGACCCTACGGGTTCGAGAACTATGTAGACATGACCTAGAACTATTCTTGGTCAATAACCAATACCGGAACCTGGATGCCCATATTGGCTCCTACATATTCTACGAAGATCTTTATCGGTCAAACCGCATAACAACATACTTTGTTCCCTTTGTCATCGGTATGTTACTTACCCGAGATTCAATCGTCGGTATCCAATACCTAGTTCAATCTCGCTACCAGCAAGTCTCTTTACTCGTTACGTAATGCATCATTTCGTAACTAACTCATTAGTTGTAATGCTTGCAAGGCTTATAGTGATGTGCATTATCGAGAGGGCCCAGAGATACCTCTCCGACAATCGGAGTGACAAAACCTAATTCCGAAATACGCCAACCCAACATGTACCTTTCGAGACACCAGTAGTACTCCTTTATAATCACCCAGTTACGTTGTGACGTTTGGTAGCACCCAAAGTGTTCCTCCGGTAAACGGGAGTTGCATAATTTCGTAGTTACAGGAACATGTATAAGTCATGAAGAAAGCAATAGCAACATACTAAATGATCAAGTGCTAAGCTAATGGAATGGGTCAAGTCAATCACATCATTCTCCTAATGATGTGATCCTGTTAATCAAATGACAACACATGTATATGGTTAGGAAACATAACCATCTTTGATTAATGAGCTAGTCAAGAAGAGGCATACTAGTGACGTTTATGTTTGTCTATGTATTCACACATGTATTATGTTTCCGGTTAATACAATTCTAGCATGAATAATAAACATTTATCATGAAATAAGGAAATAAATAATAACTTTATTATTGCCTCTAGGGCATATTTCCTTCAAGTTCTACTTTCCTCCCACTCACTTCTTTCGAGAGAAACTCCTTCTCTAGAAAGGACTTGAATTTAGCAACAAAGTTCTTGCCCTCAGGTCTGTGATAGAAGGTGTACCCAATAGTCTCTTTTGGGTATCCTATGAAGACACATTTCTCCGATTTGGGTTCGAGCTTATCTGGTTGAAGTTTCTTCACATAAGCATCGCATCCCCAAACTTTAAGAAACGACAACTTTGGTTTCTTGCCAAACCACAGTTCATAAGGCGTCGTCTCAACGGATTTTGATGGTGCCCTATTTAACGTGAATGCGGTCGTCTCTAAAGCATAACCCCAAAACCATAGCGGTAAATCAGTAAGAGACATCATAGATCGCACCATATCTAGTAAAGTACGATTACGACGTTTGGACACACCATTTCGTTGTGGTGTTCCGGGTGGCGTGAGTTGCGAAACTATTCTGCATTGCTTCAAATGTAAACCAAACTCGTAACTCAAATATTCTCCTCCACGATCAGATCGTAGAAATTTTATTTTCTTTTTACGACAATTTTCCACTTCACTCTGAAATTCTTTGAACTTTTCAAATGTTTCAGACTTGTGTTTCATCAAGTAGATATACCCATATCTTCTCAAATCATATGTGAAGATGAGAAAATAACGATACCCGCAGCGAGCCTCAATATTCATTGGACCACATACATAAGTATGTATTATTTCCAACAAATCAGTTGCTCGCTCCATAGTTCCGGAGAACGGCGTTTTAGTCATCTTGCCCATGAGGCACAGTTCGCATGTACCAAGTGATTCATAATCAATTCCAAAAGTCCATCAGTATGGAGTTTCTTCATGCGCTTTATACCAATATGACCCAAACGGAAGTGCCACAAATAAGTTGCACTATCATTATCAATTCTGCATCTTTTGGCTTCAACATTATGAATATGTGTACCACTACTATCGAGATTTAATAAAAATAGACCACTCTTCAAGGGTGCATGACCATAAAAGATATTAATCATATAAATAGAACAACCATTATTCTCTGATTTAAATGAATAACCGTCTCGCATCAAACAAGATCCAGATATAATGTTCATGCTTAACGCTCGCACCAAATAACAATTATTCAGGTCTAAAACTAATCCCGATGGTAGATGTAGAGGTAGCGTGCCGACTGCGATCACATCGACTTTGGAACCATTTCCCACGCGCATCATCACCTCGTCCTTAGCCAATCTTCGCTTAATCCGTAGTCCCTGTTTCGAGTTGCAAATATTAGCAACAGAACCAGTATCAAATACCCAGGTGCTACTGCGAGCATTAGTAAGGTACACATCAATAACATGTATATCACATATACCTTTGTTCACTTTGCCATCCTTCTTATCCGCCAAATACTTGGGGCAGTTCCGCTTCCAGTGTCCAGTTTGCTTGCAGTAGAAGCACTCAGTCTCAGGCTTAGGTCCAGACTTGGGTTTCTTCTCTTGAGCAGCAACTTGTTTGTTGTTCTTCTTGAAGTTCCCCTTCTTCTTTCCTTTGCCCTTTTTCTTGAAACTGGTGGTCTTATTGACCATCAACACTGGATGCTCCTTCTTGATTTCTACCTCCGCAGCTTTTAGCATTGCGAAGAGCTCGGGGATAGTCTTGTCCATCCCTTGCATATTATAGTTCATCACGAAGCTCTTGTAGCTTGGTGGCAGTGATTGAAGAATTCTGTCAATGACACTATCATCAAGAAGATTAACTCCCAGTTGAATCAAGTGATTATTATACCCAGACATTTTGAGTATATGTTCACTGACAGAACTATTCTCCTCCATCTTACAGCTATAGAACTTATTGGAGACTTCATATCTCTCAATCCTGGCATTTGCTTGAAATATTAACTTCAACTCCTGGAACATCTCATATGCTGCATGACATTCAAAACGTCGTTGAAGACCCGGTTCCAAGCCGTAAAGCATGGCACACTGAACTATCGAGTAGTCATCAGCTTTGCTCTGCCAGACGTTCTTAATGTCGTTAGTTGCATCTGCAGCAGGCCTGGCACCCAGCAGGGCTTCCAGGACGTAATTCTTCTGTTCAGCAATGAGGATAATCCTCAAGTTACGGACCCAGTCCGTGTAATTGCTACCATCATCTTTTAACTTAGCTTTCTCAAGGAACGCATTAAAATTCAACAGAACAACAGCACGAGCCATCTATCTACAACAAACATAGACAAGCAAAATACTATCAGGTACTAAGTTCATGATAAATTTAAGTTCAATTAATCATATTACTTAAGAACTCCCACTTATCCAGACATCTCTCTAGTCATCTAAGTGATCACGTGATCCAAATCAACTAAACCATGTCCGATCATCACGTGAGATGGAGTAGTTCCAATGGTGAACATCACTATGTTGATCATATCTCTTTCTGTCTCCGTGTTCCGAGGCCATATCTGTATATGCTAGGCTCGTCAATTTTAACCTGAGTATTCCGCGTGTGCAACTGTTTTGCACATGTTGTATTTGAACGTAGAGCCTATCACACCCGATCATCACGTGGTGTCTCAGCACGAAGAAATTTCGCAACGGTGCATACTCAGGGAGAACACTTCTTGATAATTAGTGAGAGATCATCTTAAAATGCTACCGTCAATCAAAGCAAGATAAGATGCATAAAGGATAAACATCACATGCAATCAATATAAGTGATATGATATGGCCATCATCAGCTTCTGCTTGTGATCTCCATCTCTGAAGCACCGTTGTGATCACCATCGTCACCGGCGCGACACCTTGATCTCCATCGTAGCATCGTTGTTGTTACACCGTCTATTGCTTCTACGACTATTGCTACCGCTTAGTGATAAAGTAAAGCAAGTACAGGGTGTTTGCATTTCATACAATAAAGCGACAACCATATGGCTCCTGCCAGTTGCCGATAACTTGGTTACAAAACATGATCATCTCATACAATAAAATATAGCATCATGATACGTCTCCAACGTATCTATAATTTTTGAATGATCCATGCTATCTACTATTTTGGGCAATATTGGGCTTTATTATCCACTTTTATATTATTTTTGGGACTAACCTATTAACCGGAGGCCCAGCCGAGATTTGCTGTTTTATGCCTATTTCAGTGTTTTGAGGAAAAGGAATATCAGACGGAGTTAAAACGGAACAAAATCAACTGGAGAAGTTATTTTTGGAAGGAACGCCACCGGATAGACTTGGACTCTACGTCAGAAGATACGGGAGCTGGTCACGAGGGTGGGGGCGCGCCCACCCCCCTAGGGCGTGCCCCTGCCTCGTGGGGCCCCCGAAGCTCCACCGACATACCCCTTGCACCCATATATACCTACGTCCCCTAAAAGTTCCAGAACAGAAGATAGATCGGGAGTTCCGCCGCCACAAGCCTCTGTAGCCTCCAAAAACCTTTCGGGAGCCCGTTCCGGCACCCTACCGGAGGGGGAATCCATCACCGGTGGCCATCCTCATCATCCCGGCGCTCTCCATGACAAGGAGGGAGTAGTTCACCCTCGGGGCTGAGGGTATGTACCAGTAGCTATGTGTTTGATCTCTCTCTCTCTCTCGTGTTCTCTCTTGTGTTCCCTCTATGGCACGATCTTGATGTATCCCAAGCTTTTCTATTGTAGTTGGATCTTATGATGTTTCTCCCCCTCTACTCTCTTGTGATGAATTGAGTTTCCCCTTTGAAGTTATCTTATCAGATTGAGTCTTTTATGAGAACACTTGATGTATGTCTTGTCGTGATTATCTGTGGTGACAATGGGATATCATGTGCCACTTGATGTATGTTTTGGTGATCAACTTGCGGGTTTCGTGACATTGGGAACCTATGCATAGGGGTTGGCACACGTTCTTGACTCTCCGATAGAAACTTTGGGGCACTCTTTGAAGTACTTTGTGTTGGTTGGATGAATCTGAGATTGTGTGATGCATATCGTATAATCATGCCCACGGATACTTGAGGTGACAATGGAGTATCTAGGTGACATTAGGGTTTTGGTTGATTTGTGTCTTAAGGTGTTATTCTAGTACGAACTCTTTTATAGATCGATCCGAAAGAATAACTTTGAGGTGGTTTCGTACCCTACCATAATCTCTATGTTTGTTCTCCACTATTAGTGGCTTTGGAGTGACTCTTTGTTGCGTGTTGAGGGATTGTTATATGATCTATCTATGTTATTATTGTTGAGAGAACTTGCACTAGTGAAAGTATGAACCCTAGGCCTTGTTTCCTATCATTGCAATACCGTTTACGCTCACTTTTATCATTAGTTACCTTGCTGTTTTTATTATTTCAGATTACAAAAACCCATATCTACTATCCATATTGCACTTGTATCACCATCTCTTCGCCAAACTAGTGCACCTATACAATTTACCGTTGTATTGGGTGTGTTGGGGACACATGAGACTCTTTGTTATTTGGTTGCAGGGTTGCTTGAGAGATACCATCTTCATCCTACACCTCCCACGGATTGATAAACCTTAGGTCATCCACTTGAGGGAAATTTGCTACTGTCCTACAAACCTGTGCACTTGCAGACCCAACAACGTCTACAAGAAGAAGGTTGTGTAGTAGACATCAAGCTCTTTTCTGGCGCCATTGCCGGGGAGGTGAGTGCTTGAAGGTGTATATTTAGATCTTGCAATCGAATCTTTTTGTTTCTTATTTTAGCACTAGTTAGTCTATAAAAGAAAATTACAAAAAAATGGAATTGAGTTTGTCTCATACGCTTCACCTTTTTAATATCTTTCGTGAGTATGATGGAAAGGAAAATTGTGCCAAAGTGCTAGAAGAAGAATTACATAGAATGCTGCATGAAATATGTGAATGATGAGCAAATTCACTATGATGAAAGCATGCCTCCTATCTATGATGATTATTGTGATGACATGTATGCTTTAAAGAATAATGATAACCATGAAACTTGTCATCCTGATCTTAATTTTCAATCACATGATAGTTACTTTGTTGAGTATGCTCCCACTACTATTCATGAGAAGAATTTTGCTTAGGTGGAGAGTAGTAAATTTTCTATGCTAGTAGATCATGAAAAGAATGCTTTAGGTGCTGGTTGTATTGTTGAATTCATTCATGATGCTACTGAAAATTATTATGAGGGAGGAATATATGCTTGTAGGAATTGCAATAATATCAAGTTTCCTCTCTATGTGCTTAAATTGTTGAAGTTATGCTTGTTTTGTCTTCCTATGCTTGTTGATTATTGTTCCCATAAGTTGTTTGCTCACAAAATCCCTATGCATAGGAAGTGGGTTATACTTAAATGTGCTAGTCATATGCTTCATGATGCTCCCATTATGTTTCAATTCTCATCTTTTATGTGAGCATCATTGCCATCATCATGCCTAGCTAGAAAGGCATTAAAGAAAAGAGCTTGTTGGGAGACAACCCAATATTTATCCTTACTGTTTTTGTGTGTCCACATGATTATGCTACTGTAGTAATCATGTGTTATAGCTTTTGTTTCAATACAGTGCCAAGTAAGACCTTTAGGATGGCTTTTGGTGATAGTTGTGTTGATCCTGCTGAAAATCAGAAACTTTTGCACCCAGTAAATTAGTTTTGTTAATTCACAGAAACGTGCTCCTGATCTGATTCTTTTTTCTCTCGATTGGTACACAAATTTCTTAGGTCTTCCTAATTTGGTAGGATTTTTGGAGTTCCAGAAGTATACGTTTGATACAGATTACTACAGACTGTTCTGTTTTTGACAGATTCTGTTTTCTATGTGTTGTTTGCTTATTTTGATGAATCTATGAGTAGTATCGGAGGATATGAACCATAGATAAGTTGGAGTATAGTATATATTACACCAATATGAATTTAGAATGAGTTCATTACAGTACCTAAGTGGTGGTTTTATCTTCTTATACTAACGGAGCTTACGAGTTTTCTGTTGAGTTTTGTGTTGTGGAGTTTTCAAGTTTTGGGTAAAGATTCGATGGACTATGGAATAAGGAGTGGAAAGAGCCTAAGATTGGGGATTCCCAAGGCACCCCAAGGTAATATTCAAGTACAACCAAGAGCCTAAGCTTGGGGATGCCCCGGAAGGCATCCCCTCTTTCGTCTTCGTTCATCGGTAACTTTACTTGGAGCTATATTTTTATTCACCACATGATATGTGTTTTGCTTGGAGCGTCATTTTATTTTGTTAGTATTTTCTTGCTGTTATTTAGATTAATGTTTTGCATCTTTAGTTTCAATAAAAAGTCAAGGATAGCCATTGCCATGCTTATTTTGCTAATATACATGTTGCTGTTTGAAAACAGAAAGTTTACCGCTGTTGCAAAGATTCCCTAGAAAAGTCAGAGCATGATATAAGGTTGAAACTTTTTGCATAATGAGATCTGATAAATTTACTTAAGAGGTAATTTTATTTCATAATTTTTGGAGTTAGGGAAGTTTGATGAATCTTGCATTATTTACAGACTGTACTGTTTTGGCAGATTGCTGTTATGTTTGCATTGTTTGCATATGTTTGCTTGTTTAATGATTCTATTTGAGGTTAGGAGTATTAAATATGCAGAGGCATTTAGTATGCAATGTTGAATAATAATTATAGTGATTTGTTACAGTAGGAAATGATAAGGTTTTGCATTGGTTTATACTAACCTATCTCACGAGTTCTTGTTGAGTTTGTTGTGAATGAAGCTTTTGATAAAAAGAGAAACCATGATATGAGAGGAATTAAGGAGACACAAAAGTTCAAGCTTGGTGATGACCAAGGCACCCCAAGATAATATTTCAATAAGTCTCAAGCATCTAAGCTTGTGGATGCCCCGGTAGGCATCCCACCTTTCTTCTTCAACAACTATCAGTTAGTATCGGTTGAGCCTAAGTTTTTGCTTCTTCACATGAGTTGTCCTATCCTTGCATTGTCATTTTCTTTAGCTTTGCTTGCTGTTTGAATAAAATACCAAGATCTGAAATTCTTAAATGTTAGAGAGTCTTCACATAGTTGCACAATTATTCGACTACTCATTGATCTTTACTTATATCTTTCGGAGTAGTTTGTCATTTGCTCTAGTGCGTCACTTATATCTTTTAGAGCATGGTGGTAGTTTTATTTTTAAGAAATAGATGAACTCTCATGCTTCACTTATATTATTTTGAGAGTCTTAAATAGCATGGTAATTTGCTTAAATAATCATAATATGCTAAGCATACAAGATTTGTAAGAATTCTTATGAGTGTGTTGAATCTAAGAAAAGATTGATGCTTGATAATTGTTTTGAGATATGGAGGTAGTGATATTAAAGTGATGCTAGTTGGGTGATTATGAATTTAAAGAATGCTTGTGTTGAAGTTAGCAAGTACCATAGCATGCACGTATGGTTAAAGTTCTATGACAAATTTGAAACATGAAGTGTACCTGGCTTGTGCATCCTTATGAGTAGCGGTCGGGGACGAGCGATGGTCTTTTCCTACCAATCTATCCCCCTAGGAGCATGCGTGTAGTACTTGATTTTGATTACTTCTAAATTTTTGCAATAAGTATATGAGTTCTTTTGACTAATGTTGAGTCCGTGGATTATACGCACTTTTACCTTTCCGCCTTTGCTAGCCTCTTCGGTACCGTGCATTGCCCTTTCTCACCTTGAGAGTTGGTGAAAACTTCGCCGGTGCATCCAAACCCCGTGATATGATACACTCTATCACACATAAACCTCCTTATATCTTCCTCAAAACAGCCACCATACCTGCCTATTATGGCATTTCCATAGCCATTCCGAGATATATTGCCATGCAACTTTCCACCGTTCCGTTCATCATCATCATGACATACTCTACTTTTGACATATTGCCATTGCATGATCATGTAGTTGACATCATATTTGTGGCAAATCCACCATGCATTATTTTTCATACATGTCACTCTTGATTTATTGCACCATCCCGATACACCGCCGGAGGCATTCATATAGAGTCATATCTTGTTTTAAGTTTCGAGTTGTAATCCTTATGTTGTAATCAATAGAAGTGTGATGATCATCATTATTAGAGCATTGCCCAAAAAGAAAAAAGAAAAAAAGGAAGAAAGGCCAAAAAGAAGAAAAAAAAGAAAGGCCTGAAAAAAAGAACAAAAAGAAAATAAATAGAAAGGCCAATGCTACTATCTCTTTTTCCACACTAGTGCTTCAAACTAGCACCTTGTTCTTCATATAGTGAGTCTCATATATTGTGCTTCAAAGTAGCACCTTGTTCTTCATGTAGTGAGTCTCATAAGTTGTCTTTTTATACTAGTGGGAATTTTTAATTATAGAACTTGGCTTGTATATTCCTACGATGGGCTTCCTCAAATGCCCTAGGTCTTCATGAGCAAGCGAGTTGGATGCACACCCACTAGTTTTATTTTGTTGAGCATTCATAGCTCTAGTGCATCCGTTGCATGGCAATCCCTACTCCTCATGTTGACATCAATTAATGGGCATCTCCATAGCCCGTTCATTATCCTCGTCAATGTGAGACTTTCTCCTTTTTGCCTTCTCCACACAATCCCCATCATCATATTCTATTCCACCCATAGTGCTATATCCATGGCTCGCGCTCATGTATTGCGTGAAGGTTGAAAAAGTTTGAGATTATTTATGTATGAAACAATTGCTTGGCTTGTCATCGGGGGTATAGAAGTTGGGAACATCTTTGTGTGACGAAAATGAAGCATGGCCTAACTATATGATTTTGTAGGGATGAACTTTCTTTTGCCATGCTATTTTGAGAAGACATGATTACTTTGATTAGTATGCTTGAAGTATTATTATTTTTATGTCAATTTGAACTTTTGTCTTGAATCTTTTGGATCTGAATATTCATATCAAAAGTAAGAAGAGTTACATTGAAATTATGCCAACTAGCATTCCACATCAAAAATTCTTTTTTATCATTTACCTACTCGAGGACGAGCAGGAATTAAGCTTGGGGATGCTTGATACGTCTCCAACGTATATATAATTTTTGATTGCTCCATGCTATATTATCTACTATTTTGGGCAATATTGGGCTTTATTATCCACTTCTATATTATTTTTGGGACTAACCTATTAACCGGAGGCCCAGCCCAGATTTGCTGTTTTATGCCTATTTCAGTGTTTCGAGGAAAAGGAATATCAAACGGAGTCAAAACGGAACGAAATCAACTGGAGAAGTTATTTTTGGAAGGAAAGCCACCCGATGGACTTGGAGTGCACGTTAGGAAAGAAGGGAGGTGCTCACGAGGGTGGGGGGCGCGCCCACCCCCCTAGGGAGCGCCCCCTGCCTCGTGGCCCCTCCTTCGGTCCACCGACATACCCCCTGCACCCATATGTACCTACGTATCGTAACACTTCTAGAACAGAAGATAGATCGGGAGTTCCGCCGCCGCAAGCCTCTGTAGCCTCCAAAAACCTCTCGGGAGCCCGTTTCGGTGCCCTGTCGGAGGGGGATCCCATCACCGGTGGCCATCTTCATCATCCCAGCGCTATCCATGACGAGGAGGGAGTAGTTCACCCTCGGGGCTGAGGGTATGTACCGGTAGCTATGTGTTTGATCTCTCTCTCTCTCTCTCGTGTTCTCTCTCGTGTTCCCTCTATGGCACGATCTTGATGTATCCCGAGCTTTGCTATTGTAGTTGGATCTTATGATGTTTCTCGCCCTCTACTCTCTTGTGATGAATTGAGTTTCCCCTTTGAAGTTATCTTATCGGATTGAGTCTTTTATGAGAACACTTGATGTATGTCTTGTCGTGATTATCTATGGTGACAATGGGATATCATGTGCCACTTGATGTATGTTTTGGTGATCAACTTGCGGGTTTTGTGACATTGGGAACCTATGCATAGGGGTTGGCACACGTTATTGACTCTCCGATAGAAACTTTGGGGCACTCTTTGAAGTACTTTGTGTTGGTTGGATGAATCTGAGATTGTGTGATGCATATCGTATAATCATGCCCACGGATACTTGAGGTGACAATGGAGTATCTAGGTGACATTAGGGTTTTGGTTGATTTGTGTCTTAAGGTGTTATTCTAGTACAAACTCTTTTATAGATCGATCCGAAAGAATAACTTTGAGGTGGTTTCGTACCCTACCATAATCTCTATGTTTGTTCTCCACTATTAGTGGCTTTGGAGTGACTCTTTGTTGCATGTTGAGGGATTGTTATATGATCTATCTATGTTATTATTGTTGAGAGAACTTGCACTAGTGAAAGTATGAACCCTAGGCCTTGTTTCCTATCATTGCAATACCGTTTACGCTCACTTTTATCATTAGTTATTTATTATTTCAGATTACAAAAACCCATATCTACTATCCATATTGCACTTGTATCACCATCTCTTCGCCAAACTAGTGCACCTATACAATTTACCGTTGTATTGGGTGTGTTGGGGACACAGGAGACTCTTTGTTATTTGGTTGCAGGGTTGCTTGAGAGAGACCATCTTCATCCTACGCCTCCTACGGATTGATAAACCTTAGGTCATCCACTTGAGGGAAATTTGCTACTGTCCTACATACCTATGCACTTGCAGGCCCAACAACGTCTACAAGAAGAAGGTTGTGTAGTAGACATCAAGAGAGTCTTCACATAGTTGCACAATTATTCGACTACTCATTGATCTTCACTTATATCTTTCGGAGTAGTTTGTCATTTGCTCTAGGGCATCACTTATATCTTTTTGAGCATGGTGGTAGTTTTATTTTTAAGAAATAGATGAACTCTCATGCTTCACTTATATTATTTTGAGAGTCTTAAACAGCATGGTAATTTGAATAAAAACTATCATAGAAAGTGAATTGAATGCTATGATCAATTTGATACTTGATAATTGTTTTGAGATATGGAGGTAGTGATATTAAAGTCATGCTAGTTGGGTGATTATGAATTTAAAGAATGCTTGTGTTGAAGTTAGCAAGTCCTGTAGCATGCACGTATGGTCAACGTTGTGTAACAAATTTGAAACATGAAGTGTACCTGGCTTGTGCATCCTTATGACTGGCGGACGGGGACGAGCGATGGTCTTTTCCTACCAGTCTATCCCCCTAGGAGCATGCACGTAGTACTTGATTTTTGATGACTTCTAAATTTTTGCGATAAGTATATGAGTTCTTTTGACTAATGTTGAGTCCATGGATTATACGCACTTTTACCTTTCCACCTTTGCTAGCCTCTTCGGTACCGTTCATTACCCTTTCTCACCTTGAGAGTTGGTGCAAACTTCGCCGGTGCATCCAAACCCCGTGATACGATACGCTCTATCACACATAAACCTCCCTATATCTTCCTCAAAACAGCCACCATACCTACCTATTATGGCATTTCCATAGCCATTCTGAGATATATTGCCATGCAACTTTCCACCGTTCCATTCATCATCATCATGACATACTTTACTTTTGTCATATTGCCATTGCATGATCATGTAGTTGACATCGTATTTGTGGCATAGCCACCATGCATAATTCATACATGTCACTCTTGATTCATTGCACCATCCCGATACACCGCCAGAGGCATTCATATAGAGTCATATCTTTTTCTAGTTTCGAGTTGTAATTCATATGTTGTAATCAATGAACTGTGATGATCATCATTATTAGAGCATTGCCCAAAAAGAAAAGAAAAAGAAAGGCCAAAAAGAAAAAAAAGAAAGGCCCAAAACAAAGAAAAAAAGAAAAGAAAAAAAAAGAAAAAGGGGCAATGTTACTATCTCTTTTTCCACACTTGTGCTTCAAAGTAGAACCTTGTTCTTCATGTAGTGAGTCTCATATATTGTACTTCAAAGTAGCACCACATTTTTCATATAGTGAGTCTCATAAGTTGTCTTTTTCATACTAGTGGGAATTTTTCATTATAGAACTTGGCTTGTATATTCCTACGATGGGCTTCCTCAAATGCCCTAGGTCTTCGTGAGCAAGCAAGTTGGATGCACACCCACTAGTTTTCTTTTGTTGAGCATTCATTTATAGCCCTAGTGCATCTGTTGCATGGCAATCCCTACTCCTCATGTTGACATCAATTGATGGGCATCTCCATAGCCCGTTGATTATCCTCGTCAATGTGAGACTTTCTCCTTTTTTGTCTTCTCCACACAATCCCCATCATCATATTCTATTCCACCCATAGTGCTATATCCATGGCTCACGCTTATGTATTGCGTGAAGGTTGAAAAAGTTTGAGAATATTTAAGTATGAAACAATTGCTTGGCTTGTCATCAGGGGTATAGAAGTTGGGAACATCTTTGTGTGATGAAAATGAAGCATAGCCTAACTATATGATTTTGTAGGGATGAACTTTCTTCTGCCATGTTATTTTGAGAAGACATGATTACTTTGATTAGTATGCTTTAAGTGTTACCGTTTCTTTTATCAATATGAACTTTTATTTTGAATCATTTGGATCTGAACATTCATGCCACAATAAAGAAAATTTCATTGAGAATTATGCTAGGTAGCATTCCACATCAAAAATTCTTTTTTATCATTTACCTACTCGAGGACGAGCAGGAATTAAGCTTGGGGATGCTTGATACGTCTCCAAAGTATCTATAATTTTTGATTGCTCCATGCTATATTATCTACTGTTTTGGGAAATATTGGGCTTTATTATCCACTTTTATATTATTTTTGGGACTAACCAATTAACCGGAGCCCCAGCCCAGATTTGCTGTTTTATGCCTATTTCAATGTTTCGAGGAAAAGGAATATCAGACGGAGTCAAAATGGAAAGAAATCAACTAGAGAAGTTATTTTTGGAAGGAACTCCACCGGATAGACTTGGACTCTACGTCAGAAGATACGGGAGCTGGTCACGAGGGTGGGGGGCGCGCCCACCCCCCTAGGGCACGCCCCCCTGCCTCGTGGGGCCCCCGAAGCTCCACCGACGTACCCCTTGCACCCATATATACCTGCGTGCCCTAAAACTTCCAGAACAGAAGATAGATCGGGAATTCCGCCGCCGCAAGCCTCTGTAGCCACCAAAACCTCTCGGGAGCCTGTTCCGGCACCCTGCCGGAGGGGGGATCCATCACCGGTGGCCATCTTCATCATCCTGGCGCTCTCCATGACGAGGAGGGAGTAGTTCACCCTCGGGGCTGAGGGTATGTACCAGTAGCTATGTGTTTGATCTCTCTCTCTCGTGTTCCCTCTATGGCACGATCTTGATGTATCCCGAGCTTTGCTATTGTAGTTGGATCTTATGATGTTTCTCCCCCTCTACTCTCTTGTGATGAATTGAGTTTCCCCTTTGAAGTTATCTTATCGGACTGAGTCTTTTATGAGAACACTTGATGTATGTCTTGCCGTGTTTATCTGGTGACAATGGGATATCATGTGCCACTTGATGTATGTTTTGTGACCAACTTGCGGGTTCCTCCCATGAACCTATGCATAGGGGTTGGCACACGTTATTGACTCTCTGGTAGAAACTTTGGGGCACTCCTTGAAGTACTTTGTGTTGGTTGGATGAATCTGAGATTGTGTGTTGCATATCGTATAATCATGCCCACGGATACTTGAGGTGACAATGGAGTATCTAGGTGACATTAGGGTTTTGGTTGATTTGTGTCTTAAGGTGTTATTCTAGTACGAACTCTTTTATAGATCGATCCGAAAGAATAACTTTGAGGTGGTTTCGTACCCTACCATAATCTCTACGTTTGTTCTCCGCTATTAGTGGATTTGGAGTGACTCTTTGTTGCGTGTTGAGGGATTGTTATTTGATCTATCTATGTTATTATTGTTGAGAGAACTTGCACTAGTGAAAGTATGAACCCTAGGCCTTGTTTCCTATCATTGCAATACCGTTTACACTCACTTTTATCATTAGTTACCTTGCTGTTTTTATTATTTCAGATTACAAATACCTTTATCTACCATCCATATTGCACTTGTATCACCATCTTTTCGCCAAACTAGTGCACCTATACAATTTACCATTGTATTGGGTGTGTTGGGGACACAAGAGACTCTTTGTTATTTGGTTGCAGGGTTGCTTGAGAGAGACCATCTTCATCCTACGCCTCCCACGGATTGATAAACCTTAGGTCATCCACTTGAGGGAAATTTGCTACTGTCCTACAAACTTGTGCACTTGCAGGCCCAACAACGTCTACAAGAAGAAGGTTGTGTAGTAGACATCAAATTACGTCTTGACCATATCACATCACAACATGCCCTGCAAAAACAAGTTAGACGTCATCTACTTTGTTGTTGCAAATTTTACGTGGCTGCTACGGGCTGAGCAAGAACCATTCTTACCTACACATCAAAACCACAACGATAGTTTGTCAAGTTAGTGTTGTTTTAACCTTCGCAAGGACCGGGCGTAGCCACACTCGGTTCAACTAAAGTGAGAGAGACAGACACCCGCCAGTCACCTTTAAGCAACGAGTGCTTGCAACAGTGAAACCAGTCTCGCGTAAGCGTACGTGTAATGTCGGTCTAGGCCACTTCATCTCACAATACCGCTGAACCAAAGTATGACATGATGGTAAGCAGTATGACTTGTATCGCCCACAACTCACTTGTGTTCTACTCGTGCATATGACATCTACGCATAAAACCTGGCTCTAATACCACTGTTGGGGAACGTAGTAATTTCAAAAAAAATCCTACGCACACGCAAGATCATGGTGATGCATAGCAACGAGAGGGGAGAGTGTTGTCCACGTACCCTCATAGACCGAAAGCGGAAGCGTTAGAACAATGTGGTTGATGTAGTCGTACATCTTCACGGCCCAACCGATCAAGCACCGAAACTACGGCACCTCCGAGTTCTAGCACACGTTCAGCTCGATGACGACCCCCGGACTCCGATCCTGCAGAATGTCAGGGAAGAGTTCTGTCAGCACGACGGCGTGGTGACGACCTTGATGTTCTACCGTCGCAGGGCTTCGCCTACGCACCGCTACAATATTATTGAGGACTTTGGTGGAGGGGGGCACCGCACACGGCTAAGAGATCAAGAGATCAATTGTTGTGTCTATGGGGTGCCCCCCTCCCTCGTATATAAAGGAGTGGAGGAGAGGGGGCCGGCCAAGGGGGTGGCGCGCCCTAGGGGGGGAGTCCAACCCCAACCGGGAGTAGGACTCCCCCCTTTCCTATTAGGAGTGGGAGAGGGAAGGAAGAGGTGGGAGGGAAGAAGGAAAGGGGGGCCGGCCCCCCTCCCAATTTGGATTGGGCTTGGGGGGGCGCGCCCCCTCCTTTGCTCCTTCTCCCTCCTTTCCACTACGGCCCAATAAGGCCCATATACCTACCGGGGGGTTCCGATAACCTCCCGGAGCTCCGGTATAGTCCCAATCTCATCCGGAACCTTTCCGGTGTCTAAATATAGTCGTCCAATATATCGATCTTTATGTCTCGACCATTTCGAGACTCCTCGTCATCTTTATGATCATATCCGGGACTCCAAAAAACCTTCGGTACATCAAAACTCATAAACTCATAATAAAACTGTCAACGAAACCTTAAGCGTGCGGACCCTACGGGTTCAAGAACTATGTAGACATGACCTAGAACTGTTTCCGGTCAATAACCAATAGCGGAACCTGGATGCTCATATTGGGTCCTACATATTCTATGAAGATCTTTATCGGTCAAACTGCATAACAACATAAGTTGTTCCCTTTGTCATCGGTATGTTTACTTGCCCGAGATTCGATCGTCGGTATCCAATACCTAGTTCAATCTCGTTACCGGCAAGTCTCTTTACTCGTTACGTAATGCATCATTCTGTAACTAACTCATTACCTACATTGCTTGCAAGGCTTATAGTGATGTGCATTACCGAGAGGGCCCACGGATACCTCTCCAACAATCGGAGTGACAAAACCTAATCTCGAAATACGCCAACTCAACATGTACCTTTGGAGACACCTGTAGAGCTCCTTTATAATCACCTAGTTACGGTGTGACGTTTGATAGCACACAAAGTGTTCCTCCGGTAAACGGGAGTTGCATAATCTCATAGTTATAGGAACTTGTATAAGTCATGAAGAAAGCAATAGCAACATACTAAACGATCAAGTGCTAAGCTAACGGAATGGGTCAAGTCAATCACATCATTCTCCTAATGATGTGATCCCGTTAATCAAATGACAAGACATGTCTATGGTTAGGAAACATAACCATCTTTGATTAATGAGCTAGTCAAGTAGAGGCATACTAGTGACATTAACTTTGTCTATGTATTCACACATGTATCATGTTTCCGGTTAATACAATTATAGCATGAATAATAAACACTTATCATGATATGGGGAAATAAATAATAACTTTATTATTGCCTCTAGGGCATATTCCCTTCACCTAGTACTAGCGAGCAATGACCTGGTGCTAAGGTGAACTCTTCGGCTATGCCTCCAAGGAGGATAAAGACGTCCATGGACACCTTCGCCACCGGTACCGACTGTTGGGGAACATTGCATGGAAAAACAAAAAAACATCTATGCACACGCGATGATCGATCCATGGAGATGCATAGCAATGAGGGGGAGTATGTCCACGTACCCTCATAGACCGTAAGCGGAAGCGTTTGACAACGCGGTTGATGTAGTCGGACTTTCTTCGCGATCCAACCGATCGAGTATCGAACGTACGACACCTCCGCGTTCAGCACACGTTCAGCTCGGTGACGTCTGCGCCTTCTTGATCTAGCAAGACGGTGAGGTAGTGGACGAGTTCCAGCAGCACGACGGCGTGGTGACGATGATGATGAAGTTATCTTTGCGGGGCTTCGCCTAAGCACTACGAAAATATGACCAAGTTGTAAACGGTGGAGGGGCGCCGCACATGGCTAGGCAATTGTCTGTTTTGTGCTAGGCGCCCCGTCCTTCCCAAGCCCCCCGCCCCCTTTCCTTATTTGGAGTGCGGGGAAAGGCACGAGAGGGTGGCGCCCCCCTCCCTCCTTCCTTTCTCCCATGAGAAGGAAAGGCGGGAGGGGCTAGCCCTCCCCCTTTTCCTTCCCTAGGGCTGGCCAGACAAGGTACGGGGCGCACCAGCCCCCTTGTGGGCTGGTCTGTCCCCTCCTTTGGCCCATAAGGCCCATAACTTGTCGCAAGGTGCCCGGAACCCCTTCTGGTGACCCGATTCCTTCCCGGTACGTCCCGAAACACTTCCGGTGTCCAAATACCATCGTTGTATATATCAATCTTTACCTATCGACCATTTTGAGACTCATCGTCATGTCCGTGATCTCATCCGGGACTCCAAACAACATTCAGTCACCAAAACATATAACTCCTATAACACTATATCATCAACGAACATTAAGCGTGCGGACCCTACGTGTTCAAGAACTATGTAGACATGACCGAGACACCTCTCCGGTCAATAAACAATAGAGGAACCTGGATGCCCATATTGGCTCCTACATATTCTACGAAGATCTTTATCGGTCGAACCGTTATGACAACATATGTAATTCCCTTTGTTTGTCGGTATGTTACTTGCCCGAGATTCGATCGTCGGTATCTTCATACCTAGTTTAATCTCATTACCCAAAGTCTCTTTAATCATTCCGTAATACATCACCTTATGACTAAATCCTTAGTCATTTGCTTGCAAGCTTATGATGTGTATTACTGAGAGGGCCTAGAGATACCTGTAGAGCATCTTTATGATCACCCAGTTACATTGTGACATTTGATAGCACACAAGGTATGCCTCCAGTATCCGGGAGTTGCATAATCTCATAGTCGAAGGAATATGTACTTTACATGAAGAAAGCAATAGCAACAAACTGAACGATTAATATGCTAAGCTAACGGATGGGTGTTGTCCATCACATCATTCTCCTAATGATGTGATCCTGTTATCAAATGACAACACATGTCTATGGTTAGGAAACCTTAACCATCTTTTATCAACGAGCTAGTCTAGTAGAGGCTTACTAGGGACACGGTATTTTTTTATGTATTCACACATGTATTTAAGTTTCCGGTTAATAAAATTCCATGAATAATAAACCTTTATCATGAATAAGGAAATATAAAATAACAACTCTATTATTGTCTCTAGGGCATATTTCCTTCAGTCTCCCACTTGCACTAGAGTCAATAATCTAGTTCACATCGCCATGTGATTAAACACCAATAGTTCACATCGTCATGTGATTAACACCCATAGTTCACATCGCCATGTGACCAACACACAAAGGGTTTACTAGAGTCAATAATCTAGTTCACATTGCCATGTGATTAACACCCAAAGAGTACTAAGGTGTGATCATGTTTTGCTTGTGAGAGAAGTTTAGTCAATGGGTTTGTCACACTCAGATTTGTATGTATATTTGCAAATTTCTATGTCTACAATGATATGCATGATGCTACTCTAGCTAATTGGTCCCACTATCAATATGTATCCAGATTGAGACTCCGAGTCATCCGAATTGATGTCAAAGCTTGCATCCACCTAACCCTTTACGATGAACTTTTTATCACCTCCATAACCGAGAAATATTTCCTTAGTCCCCTTAGGTAACTAAGGATAAATTTTGACCGTTGTCTAGTGATCTACTCCTGGATCACTATTGTACCCCCTTGCCAAACTCATGGCAAGGTACACAATAGGTCTGGTACACAGCATGGCATACTTTATAGAACCTATGGAGGAGGCATAGGGAATGACTTTCATCCTCTCTCTATCTTCTGTCATGGTCGGGTTTTGAGTCTTACTCAACTTCATACCTTGCAACACAGGTAAGAACCCTTTCTTTGACTGACCCATTTTTGAACTTTTTCAAAACTTTGTCAAGGTATGTGCTTTGTGAAAGTAATATTAAGCATTTTGATCTATCCTTATAGATCTTGATGATCAATATATAAGTAGCTTCACCGAGGTCTTTCATTGAAAAAACTCTTTTTTACGTATCCTTTTATGCTATCCAGAAATTCTATATCATTTCCAATCAACAATATGTCATCCACATATAACATCAGAAATGCTACAGAGCTCCCACTCACTTTCTTGTAAATACAGGCTTCATCGTAAGTCTATATAAGACCATATGTTTTGATCACCTCATCAAAGCGTATATTCCAACTCCGAGATGCTTGCACCAGTCCATAGATGGATCGCTGGAGCTTGCACACTTTGTTAGCACCTTTAGGATCGACAAAACCTTCTGGTTGCATCATATACAACTCTTCTTTGAGATATCCATTAAGGAATGCAGTTTTGACATCAATTTGCCATATTGCATAATCATAAAATGTGGCAATTACTAACATGATTCGGACGGACTTGAGCATTGCTACGGGTGAGAAAGTCTCATCGTATTCAACTCCTTGAACTTGTCAAAAACCTTCTGCGACAAGTCGAGCTTTGTAGACAGTAACATTACCATCAACGTTAGCCCTCTTCTTGAAGATCCATTTATTCTATATGGCTTGCCAATCATCACGCAAGTCCACCAAAGTCCACACTTTGTCCTCATACATGGATCCTATCTCAGATTTCATGGCCTCAAGCCATCTGTCGGAATCTAGGCTTGTCATAGCTTCTTCATAATTCGTAGGTTCACCTTGGTCTAGTAACATGACTTCCAGAATAGGATTACCATACCACTCTGGTGCGGATCATGCTCTAGTTAACCTACGAAGTTCAGTAGTAACTTGATCTGAAGTTTCATGATCATCATCATTAGCTTCCTCTCTAGTTGGTGTAGGCATCACGGGAACGGTTTTTTGTGATGAGCTACTTTCCAATTCGAGAGAAGGTACAATTACCTCATCAAGTCATACTTTGCTCCCACTCACTTCTTTCAAAAGAAACTCCTTCTCTAGAAAGGATCCATTCTTAGAAACAAAGATCTTGTCTTCAGATCTGTGGTAGAAGGTGTACCCAATTGTTTCCTTAGGGTATCCTATGAAGACGCACTTCTCCGATTTGGGTTCGAGCTTATCAGGTTGAAGCCTTTTGACATAAGCATTACAACCCCAAAATTTAAGAAACGACGGCTTAGGTTGCTTGCCAAACCATGGTTTATATCGTGTCGTCTCAACAGATTTCAATGGTGCCCCCTATTTAACATGAATGCAGCTGTCTCTAATGCATAACCCCAAAACGATAGTGGTAAATCGGTAAGAGACACCATAGAATGCACCATATCTAATAAAGTACAGTTACGACGTTCGGACAGACCATTACGCTGTGGTGTTCTAGGTGGCGTGAGTTGTGAAACAATTCCACATTGTTTTAAATGAAGGCCAAACTCGTAACTCACATATTCGCCTCCGCGATCGAATCGTAGAAACTTTATTTTCTTGTTACGATGATTCTCAACTTCACTCTGAAATCCTTTGAACTTTTTAAATGTTTTATACTTGTGTTTCATCAAGTAGATATACCCATATCTACTCAAATCATTAGTGAAGGTGAGAAAACAACGATACCCGCCATGAGCTTCAACACTCATCAGACTGCATACATCGGTATGTATTATTTCCAATAAGTCATTAGCTTGCTCCACTGTTCCGGAGAATGGAGTTTTATCCATCTTGCCCATGAGACATGGTTCGCAAGTATCAAATGATTCATAATCAAGTGATTCCAAAAATCCATATGTATGGAGTTTCTTCATGCGTTTTACACCAATATGACCTAAACGGCAGTGCCACAAATATGTTGCACTATCATTATCAACTTTGCACTTTTGGCATCAATATTATGAATATGTGTATCACAACAATCAAGATTCAATAAACAATTTACATTGGGTGTATGACCATAGAAGGTTTTATTCATGTAAACAGAACAACAATTATTCTCTGACTTAAATGAATAACCGTATCGCAATAAACATGATCCAATAATATTCATGCTCAACACAAACACAAAATAACATTTATTTAGGTCCAACACTAATCCCGAAGGTAGAGGGAGTGTGCGATGGTGATCTTATCAACCTTGGAATCACTTCCAACACACATTGTCACCTCGCCATTAACTAGTCTTTGTTCATTTTGCAACTCCTGTTTTGAGTTACTAATCTTTGCAACTAAACCGGTATCAAATACCCAGGGCTACTATGAACACTAGTAAAGTACAAATCAATAACATGTATATCAAATATACCTTTGTTCACTTTGCCATCCTTCTTATCCGCCAAGTATTTGGGGCAGTTCCGCTTCGAGTGACCATTTCCTTTGCAGTAGAAGCACCCAGATTTAGGTTTGGGTCTAGCTTTTGATTTCTTCATGGGAGCGGCAACTTGTTTGCCATTCTTATTGAAGTTCCCTTTCTTTCTCTTTTTCCCTTTTTCTTGAAACTAGTGGTCTTGTTAACCATCAACTTTTGATGTTGTTTCTTGATTTCTAGCTTCGCCGATTTCAGCATCGCGAAGAGCTCGGGAATCGTTTTTGTCATCCCTTGCATATTATAGTTTATCACAAAGTTCTAGTAGCTTGGTGATAGTGACTAGAGAACTCTGTCAATCACTATCTTATCTGGAAGATTAACTCCCACTTGATTCAAGCGATTTTAGTACCCAAACATTCTGAGCACATGCTCACATGCTGAGCTATTCTCCTCTATCTTGTAGGCAAATTACTTGTCAGATGTCTCATATCTCTCGACACGGGCATGAGTCTGAAATACCAATTTCAGCTCTTGGAACATCTCATATGCTCCGTGGCGTTCAAAACATTTTTGAAGTCCCGGTTCTAAGCCGTAAATCATGGTGCCCTAAACTATTAAGTAGTCATCATACTGAGCGTGCCAGACGTTCATAACGTTTGCATCTGCTCCTGCAATAGGTCAGTCACCTAGCGATGCATTAAGGACATAATTCTTCTGTAGAGCAATGAGGATAATCCTCAGATCATGAACCTAGTCCGCATCATTGCTACTATCATCTTTCAACTTAGTTTTTCTCTAGGAACGTATCAAAAAATAGGGGAACTATATCGCGAGCTATTGATCTACAACATAGATTTGCAAATACTACCAGGACTAAGTTCATGATAAATTAAGTTCAATTTAATCAAATTACTAATGAACTCCCACTTAAATAAACATCCCTCAAGTTATCTAAGTGATACGTGATCCAAATCAACTAACCCATATCCGATCATCACGTGAGATGGGGTAGTCATCAATGGTGAACATCTCTATGCTGATCATGTTTACTATATGACTCACGTTCGACCTTTTGGTCTCCAGTGCTCCGAGAATACTAGGGGAGATGAACTTTTGCAATGGTGCATACTAGAAATGATGAACTTTTGCAATGGTGCATACTCGGGGAGAACACTTATATCTTGAAATTTAGTGAAGCGGTCATCTTATAATGTTATCGTCGTTCTAAGAAAAATAAGATGCATAAAAGGTAAACATCACATGCAATCAAAATATTTGACATGATATGGCCATCATCATCTTGTTGGAAATATGCCCTAGAGGCAATAATAAAATGGTTATTATTATATTTCCTTGTTCATGATAATTGTCTATTGTTCATGCTATAATTGTGTTATCCGGAAATCGTAACACATATGTGAATACATAGACCACAACATGTCCCTAGTGAGCCTCTAGTTGACTAGCTCGTTTATCAATAGATGGTTACAGTTTCCTTACCATGGACATTGGATGTCATTGATAATGGGATCTCATCATTGGGAGAATGATGTGATGGACAAGACCCAATCCTAAGCATAGCACAAGATCTGTAGTTCGTTTGCTAGAGCTTTTCTAATGTCAAGTATCATTTCCTTAGACCATGAGATCGTGTAACTCCCGGATACCGTAAGAGTGCTTTGGGTGTGCCAAACGTCACAACATAACTGGGTGGCTATAAAGGTATACTACAGGTATCTCCGAAAGTGTCTGTTGGATTGACACGAATCAAGACTGGGATTTGTCACTCTGTATGACGGAGAGGTATCTCTGGGCCCACTCGGTAATGCATCATCATAATGAGCTCAATGTGACCAAGTGGTTGGTCACGGGATCATGCATTACGGTACGAGTAAAGTGACTTGCCGGTAACGAGATTGAACGAGGTATTGGGATACCGACGATCAAATCTCGGGCAAGTAACGTACCGACTGACAAAGGGAATTGTATACGGGATTACTTGAATCCTCGACATCGTGGTTCATTCGATGAGATCATCGTGGAACATGTGGGAGCCAACATGTGTATCTATATCCCGCTGTTGGTTATTGACCGGAGAGTCGTCTCGGTCATGTCTGTGTGTCTCCCGAACCCGTAGGGTCTACACACTTAAGGTTTGGTGACGCTAGGGTTGTAGAGATATTAGTATGCGGTAACCTGCCCAGATGAGATCCCGGACGTCACGAGGAGTTCCAGAATGGTCAGGAGGTGAAGATTTGTATATAGGAAGTCCAGTTTCGGCCACCGGGAAGGTTTCGGGGGTCACCGATATTGTACCGGGACCACCGGAAGGGTCCCGGGGGTCCACCGGGTGGGGCCACCTCTCCCGGAGGGCCCCATGGGCTGAAGTGGGAGGGGAACCAGCCCCTGGTGGGCTGGTGCGCCCCCCTTGGGCCTCCCCTTGCACCTAGGGTTGGAAACCGTCGGGGTGGGGGGCGCCTCACTTGGCTTGGGGGGCAAGTTTCCCCCCTTGGCCGCCCCCCCCCCCTTGAGATTCAATCTCTAGGAGGCCGGTGCCCCCCCCCCCCAGGGCCCCTCTATAAAGAGGGGGGAGGGAGGGCTGCATACCCTAGTCCCTGGCGCCTCCCTCTCCCCTCGTAACACCTCTCCCTCTCGCTGAGCTCGGCGAAGCCCTCCCGAGATCACCGTTGCTTCCACCACCACGTCATCGTGCTGCTTGATCTCCATCAACCTCTCCCTTCCCCTTGCTGGATCAAGAAGGAGGAGACGTCTTCCCCAACCGTACGTGTGTTGAACACGGAGGTGCCATCCGTTCGATGCTAGGATCATCGGTGATTTGGATCACGACGAGTACGACTCCATCAACCCCGTTCTCTTGAAAACTTCCGCTCGCGATCTACAAGGGTATGTAGATGCACTCCTCTCTCTCGTTGTTAGATGACTCCATAGATTGATATTGGTGATGCGTAGAAAAATTTTATTTTCTGCTACGTTCCCCAACAGTGGCATCATGAGCTAGGTCTATGCGTAGTTTCTATGCACGAGTAGAACACAAGATTGTTGTGGGCGTTGGTTTTGTCAATTTTCTTGCCACTGCTAGTCTTATCTTGTTTCAGCGGCATCGTGGGATGAAGCGGCCCGGACCGACCTTACACGTACGCTTACGTGAGACAGGTTCCACCGGCTGACATGCACTAGTTGCATAAGGTGGCTAGCGAGTGTCTGTCTCTCCCACTTTAGTCGAATCGGATTCGATGAAAAGGGTCCTTATGAAGGGTAAATAGAAATTGGCATATCACGTTGTGGTTTTGGCGTAGGTAAGAAACTTCTTGCTAGAAACCTGTAGCAGCCACGTAAAAAACATGCAACAACAATTAGAGGACGTCTAACTTGTTTTTGCAGCATATGCCTTGTGATGTGATATGGCCAAAAGGATGTGATGAATGAAATATATGTGATGTATGAGATTGATCATGTTCTTGTAATAGGAATCACGACTTGCATGTCGATGAGTATGACAACCTGCAGGAGCCATAGGAGTTGTCTTTATTTTTTGTATGACCTGCGTGTCATTGAAGAACGCCATGTAATTACTTTACTTTATTGCTAAACATGTTAGCCATAGAAGTAGAAGTAATCGTTGGCATGGCAACTTCATGAAGACACGATGATGGAGATCATGGTGTCATGCCGGTGACAATGATGATCATGGCGCCCCGAAGATGGAGATCAAAAGGAGCAAAATGATATTGGCCATATCATGTCACTATATGATTGCATGTGATGTTTATCATGTTTTGCTTCTTATTTTCTTAGTACGACGGTAGTAAATAAGATGATCCCTCATAATAATTTCAAGAAAGTGTTCCCCCTAACTATGGGTCGTTGCGAAAGTTCGTTGTCTCGAAGCACCACGTGATGATCGGGTGTGATAGATTCTAACATTCACATACAACGAGTGTAAGCCAGATTTACACATGCAAAACACTTAGGTTGACTTGACAAGCCTAGCATGTACAGACATGGCCTCGGAACACAAGAGACCGAAAGGTCGAACATGAGTCGTATAGAAGATACGATCAACATGAAGATGTTCATCGATGATGACTAGTCTGTCTCACGTGATGATCGGACACGGCCTAGTTGACTCGGATCATGGATCACTTAGATGACTAGAGGGATGTCTATCTAAGTGGGAGTTCATTATATAATTTGATTAGATGAACTTAGTCTAAAATCTTTGCAATATGTCTTGTAGATCAAATGGCCCACGCTACTGTTGCCCTCAACTTCAATGCGTTCCTAGAGAAAACCAAGCTGAAAGACGATGGCAGCAACTATACGGACTGGGTTCGGAACTTGAGGATCATCCTCATAGCTGCCAAGAAAGCATATGTCCTAGATGCACCGCTAGGTGAAGCACCCGTTTTCCCAGCAACTCAAGACGTTATGAACGCCTGGCAGTCGCGTAGTGATGATTACTCCCTGGTTCAGTGCGGCATGCTTTACAGCTTACAACCGGGGCTCCAAAAGCGTTTTGAGCAGCACGGAGCATATGAGATGTTCCAAGAGCTGAAAATGGTTTTCCAAGCTCACGCCCGGTCGAGAGATATGAAGTCTCCGACAAGTTCTACAGTTGTAAGATGGAGGAGAATGGTTCTGTCAGCGAGCACATACTCAAAATGTCTGGGTTGCACAACCTCTTATCTCAACTGGGAGTTAATCTCCCGGATGACGCGGTGGTCGACAGAATCCTCCAGTCGCTCCCACCTAGCTACAAGAGCTTTGTGATGAACTTCAATATGCAGGGGATGGTGAAAACCATTCCTGAGGTATATTCAATGCTGAAATCAGCGGAGGTGGAGATCAAAAAGGAACATCAAGTGTTGATGGTCAATAAAACCACTAGTTTCAAGAAAGGCAAGGGTAAGAAGAACTTCAAGAAGGACGGCAAGGGAGTTGCCGCGCCCGGTAAGCCAGTTGCCGGGAAGAAGCCAAAGCATGGACCCAAACCTGAGACTGAGTGCTTTTATTGCAAGGGAAGCGGACACTGGAAGCGGAACTGCCCCAAGTACTTAGCGGACAAGAAGGCCGGCAACACCAAAGGTATATGTGATATACATGTAATTGATGTGTACCTTACCAGTACTCGTAGTAGCTCCTGGGTATTTGATACCGGTGCGGTTGCTCATATTTGTAACTCAAAACAGGAGCTGCGGAATAAGCGGAGACTGGCGAAGGACGAGGTGACGATGCGCGTCGGGAATGGTTCCAAGGTCGATGTGATCGCCGTCGGCACGCTACCTCTACATTTACCTACGGGATTAGTTTTAAACCTCAATAATTGTTATTTAGTGCCAGCTTTGAGCATGAACATTGTATCTGGATCTCGTTTAATACGAGATGGCTACTCATTTAAATCCGAGAATAATGGTTGTTCTATTTATATGAGAGATATGTTTTATGGTCATGCCCCGCTGGTCAATGGTTTATTCTTAATGAATCTCGAACGTGATGTTACACATATTCATAGTGTGAATACCAAAAGATGTAAGGTTGATAACGATAGTCCCACATACTTGTGGCACTGCCGCCTTGGTCACATTGGTGTCAAACGCATGAAGAAGCTCCATGCTGATGGACTTTTGGAGTCTCTTGATTATGAATCATTTGACACATGCGAACCATGCCTCATGGGCAAAATGACAAAGACTCCGTTCTCTGGAACAATGGAGCGAGCAACCAACTTATTGGAAATCATACATACTGATGTGTGCGGTCCAATGAGCGTTGAGGCTCGCAGAGGCTATCGTTATGTTCTCACTCTCACTGACGACTTGAGTAGATATGGGTATGTCTACTTGATGAAACATAAGTCTGAGACCTTTGAAAAGTTCAAGGAATTTCAGAGTGAGGTAGAGAATCAACGTGACCGAAAGATAAAGTTCTTGCGATCAGATCGTGGGGGAGAATATTTAAGTCACGAATTTGGTACGCACTTAAGGAAATGTGGAATTGTTTCACAACTCACGCCACCTGGAACACCTCAGCGTAACTGTGTGTCCGAACATTGTAATCGCACTCTATTGGATATGGTGCGATCTATGATGTCACTCACCAATTTACCGTTATCATTTTTGGGATACGCTCTAGAGACAGCTGCATTCACTTTAAATAGGGCACTATCCATTGAGACAACACCGTATGAATTATGGTTTGGGAAGAAACCTAAGTTGTCGTTTCTAAAAGTTTGGGGATGCGATGCTTATGTCAAGAAACTTCAACCTGAAAAGCTCGAACTCAAGTCGGAAAAATGCGTCTTCATAGGATACCCTAAGGAAACCATTGGGTATACCTTCTACCTCAGATCCAAAGGCAAGATCTTTGTTGCCAAGAACGGGTCCTTTCTAGAGAAAGAGTTTCTCTCGAGAGAAGTAAGTGGGAGGAAAGTAGAACTCGATGAAGTACTACCTCTTGAACCGAAAAGTAGCGCAGCTCGGGAAGATGTTCCTGTGGTGCCTGCACCGACTAGAGAGGAAGTTAATGTTGATGATCAAGGTACTTCGGATCAAGTTGCTACTAAACTTCGAAGGTCCACAAGGACACGTTCCACACCAGAATGGTATGGCAACCCTGTCCTGGAAATCATGTTGTTAGACAACGGTGAACCTTCGAACTATGAGAAGCGATGGCGGGCCCAGATTCCAACAAATGGCTTGAAGCCATGCAATCCGAGATAGGATCCATGTATGAAAACAAAGTATGGACTTTGACAGACTTGCCCGATGATCGGCGAGCGATAGAAAATAAATGGATCTTTAAGAAGAAGACGGACGTGGATGGTAATGTTACCATCTATAAGGCTCGACTTGTCACTAAGGGTTATCGACAAGTTCAAGGGGTTGACTACGATGAGACCTTCTCACCCGTAGCAAAGCTGAAGTCCGTCCGAATCATGTTAGCAATTGCCTCATACTATGATTATGAGATATGGCAAATGGACGTCAAAACGGCATTCCTTAACGGCTTTCTTAAGGAAGAATTGTATATGATGCAGCCGGAAGGTTTTGTCGATCCTAAGAATGCTAACAAGGTATGCAAGCTCCAGCGCTCCATCTATGGGCTGGTGCAAGCATCTCGGAGTTGGAACATTCGCTTTAATGAAATGATCAAAGCGTTTGGGTTTATGCAGACTTATGGAGAAGCCTGCGTTTACAAGAAAGTGAGTGGGAGCTCTGTAGCATTTCTCATATTATATGTGGATGACATACTTTTGATGGGAAATGATATAGAACTTTTGGACAGCATTAAGGCCTACTTGAATAAGTGTTTTTCAATGAAGGACCTTGGAGAAGCTGCTTACATATTAGGCATCAAGATCTATAGAGATAGATCGAGACGCCTCATAGGTCTTTCACAAAGCACATACCTTGATAAGATATTGAAGAAGTTCAATATGGATCAGTCCAAGAAGGGATTCTTGCCTGTGTTGCAAGGTGTGAAATTGAGCTCGGCTCAATGTCCGACCACGGCAGAAGATAAAGAAAAGATGAGTGTCATCCCCTATGCCTCGGCCATAGGGTCTATCATGTATGCCATGTTGTGTAACAGACCTGATGTAAACCTTGCCGTAAGTTTGGTAGGAAGGTACCAAAGTAATCCCGGCATGGAACACTGGACAGCGGTCAAGAATATCCTGAAGTACCTGAAAAGGACTAAGGATATGTTTCTCGTATATGGAGGTGACGAAGAGCTCGTCGTAAAGGGTTACATTGACGCTAGCTTCGATATAGATCTGGATGACTCTAAGTCACAAACCGGATACGTGTATATTTTGAATGGAGGAGCAGTAAGCTGGTGTAGTTGCAAGCAAAGCGTCATGGCGGGATCTACATGTGAAGCGGAGTACATGCCAGCCTCGGAGGCAGCACATGAAGCAATCTGGATGAAGGAGTTCATTACCGACCTAGGAGTTATTCCCAATGCGTCGGGGCTGATGACTCTCTTCTGTGACAACACTGGAGCCATTGCCCTTGCCAGGTTTCACAAGAAGACCAGACACATCAAGCGTCGCTTCAACTCCATTTGTGAAAATGTTCAAGATGGAGACATAGATATTTGTAAAGTGCACACAGATCTGAATGTCGCAGATCCGTTGACTAAACCTCTTCCGCGAGCAAAACATGATCAACACCAGAACTCTATGGGTGTTCGATTCATCACAATGTAACTAGATTATTGACTCTAGTGCAAGTGGGAGACTGTTGGAAATATGCCCTAGAGGCAATAATAAAATGGTTATTATTATATTTCCTTGTTCATGATAATTGTCTATTGTTCATGCTATAATTGTGTTATCCGGAAATCGTAATACATGTGTGAATACATAGACCACAACATGTCCCTAGTGAGCCTCTAGTTGACTAGCTCGTTTATCAATAGATGGTTACGGTTTCCTGACCATGGACATTGGATGTCATTGATAACGGGATCTCATCATTGGGAGAATGATGTGATGGACAAGACCCAATCCTAAGCATAGCACAAGATCGTGTAGTTCGTTTGCTAGAGCTTTTCTAATGTCAAGTATCATTTCCTTAGACCATGAGATCGTGTAACTCCCGGATACCGTAAGAGTGCTTTGGGTGTACCAAACGTCACAACGTAACTGGGTGGCTATAAAGGTATACTACAGGTATCTCCGAAAGTGTCTGTTGGGTTGACACGAATCGAGACTGGGATTTGTCACTCCGTATGACGGAGAGGTATCTCTGGGCCCACTCGGTAATGCATCATCATAATGAGCTCAATGTGACCAAGTGTTTGGTCACGGGATCATGCATTACGGTACGAGTAAAGTGACTTGCCGGTAAAGTGATTGAACGAGGTATTGGGATACCGACGATCGAATCTCGGGCAAGTAACGTACCGATTGACAAAGGGAATTGTATACGGGATTACTTGAATCCTCGACATCGTGGTTCATTCGATGAGATCATCGTGGAACATGTGGGAGCCAACATGGGTATCCAGATCCCGCTGTTGGTTATTGACCGGAGAGTCGTCTCGGTCTTGTCTGCGTGTCTCCCGAACCTGTAGGGTCTACACACTTAAGGTTCGGTGACACTAGGGTTGTAGAGATATTAGTATGTGGTAACCCGAAAGTTGTTCGGAGTCCCGGATGAGATCCCGGACGTCACGAGGGGTTCCGGAATGGTCCAGAGGTGAAGATTTGTATATAGGAAGTCCAGTTTCGGCCACCGGGAAGGTTTCGGGGGTCACCGGTATTGTACCGGGACCACCGGAAGGGTCCTGGGGGTCCACCGGGTGGGGCCACCTAACCCAGAGGGCCCCATGGGCTGAAGTGGGAGGGGAACCAGCCCCTGGTGGGCTGGTGCGCCCCCCTTGGGCCTCCCCCTGCGCCTAGGGTTGGAAACCCTAGGGGTGGGGGGCGCCCCACTTGGCTTGGGGGCAAGTTTCCCCCCTTGGCCGCCGCCCCCCCTTGAGATTCAATCTCTAGGAGGCCGCCCCCCCCAGGGCCCCTATATAAAGAGGGGGGAGGGAGGGCTACGTACCCTAGTCCCTGGCGCCTCCCTCTCCCCTCGTAACACCTCTCCCTCTCGCTGAGCTTGGTGAAGCCCTCCCGAGATCACCGCTGCTTCCACCACCACGCCGTCGTGCTGCTGGATCTCCATCAACCTCTCCCTTCCCCTTGCTGGATCAAGAAGGAGGAGACGTCTTCCCCAACCGTACGTGTGTTGAACGCGGAGGTGCCGTCCGTTTTGGCGCTAGGATCATCGGTGATTTGGATCACGACGAGTACGACTCCATCAACCCCGTTCTCTTGAACGCTTCCGCTCGCGATCTACAAGGGTATGTAGATGCACTCCTCTCTCTTGTTGCTAGATGACTCCATAGATTGATCTTAGTGATGTGTAGAAAATTTTTATTTTCTGCTACGTTCCCCAACACATCTTGTGCTTCTGATCTCCGTCTTCAAAGCATCGTCATGATCTCCATCGTCGCCGGCTCGACACCTTGATATCTATCGTTGTGTCGCGGTCGTCTCGCCAACTATTGCTTCTATAACTATTGCTAACGCATAACGATAAAGTAAAGCAATTACATGGCGCTTGCATTTCATACAATAAAGAGACAACCATAAGGCTCCTGTTGATTGCCGATAAATTACAAAACGTGATCATCTCATACAATAACGTATATCACATCATGTCTTGACCATATCACATCATAACATACCCTTCAAAAACAAGTTAGACGTCCTCTACTTTGTTGTTGCAAGTTTTACGTGGCTGCTATGGGTTTCTAGGAAGAACCGTTCTTACGTAAGGCACAAAACCACAACGGTGATTTATCAAGTTTGTTGTTTTAACCTTCTTCAAGGACCGGCCGCAGTCAAATTCGATTCAACTAAAGTAGGAGAAACAAACACCCACCAGCCACCTTGATGCAAAACTAGTTGCATGTCAGTCAGTGGAACCGGTCTCATGTGCGTGGACATGTAATTAAGGTTGGTCTGGGCCTCTTCATACCACAATGCCGCCGAACCAAAATAAGACGTTGGTGGTAAGCTGTATGAACATCACCGCCCACAACTTCTTTGTGTTCTACTCGTGCATATCATCTACGCATAGACCTGGCTCGGATACCACTTTTGGGGAACGTTGCATGGAAAAACAAAAAAATCTACGCACACGCAATGATCTATCCATGGAGATGCATAGCAACGAGGGGGAGTATGTCTACGTGCCCTCGTAGACCATAAGCGGAAGCGTTTGACAACGCGGTTGATGTAGTCGAACTTTCTTCGCGATCCAACCGATCGAGTACCAAACGTATGACACCTCGTGTTCAGCATACGTTCAGCTCGTTGACGTCCGCGCATTCTTGATCAAGCAAGACAGCGAGGCAGTGGATGAGTTACGGCAGCACGACGGCGTGGTGATGGTGATGGTGAAGTTATCTTTGCAGGACTTCGCCTAAGCACTACGAAAATATGACTGGGGGTATAAACGGCGGAGGGGGCGCCGCACACGGCTAGGCAATTATCTGTTGTGTGCTAGGTGCCCCCCTCCCACATATATATAGGTGGGAGGGAGGGAGGAGCAGCCAAAGGAGGCGCCCAAGTAGGAGGAATCCTACTTGGGGTCCCTCCCAAGTTGTGCCCCTCTTTCCTTATTTGTAGTGCGGGGAAAGGTAGGGAAGGCTGCCCCCCCCCCTTCCTTTCTCCCATGAGAGGGAAAGGCGGGAGCCCTCCCCCTTTTCCTTCCCTATGGCTGGGCAAACAAGGGAGGGGCGCACCAGCCCCCTTGTGGGCTGTTCTGTCCCCTCCTTTGGCCCATAAGGCCCATAACTTACCGGGGAGTGCCCGGAACCCCTTCCGGTGACCCGATTCCTTCCCGGTAAAAACACTTCCGGTGTCCAAATACCATCGTCCTATATATCAATCTTTACCTCTCGACCATTTCAAGACTCCTCGTCATGTCTGTGATCTCATCCGGGACTCCGAACAACATTCGGTCACCAAAACATATAACTCATATAACACTATATCGTCAACGAACGTTAAGCGTGCAACCCTACTGTTCGAGAACTATGTAGACATGACCGAGACACCTCTCTAGTCAATAACCAATAAAGGAACATGGATGCCCGTATTGCCTCCTACATATTCTACGAATATCCTTATCAGTCGAACCGTTACGACAACATACGTAATTCCCTTTGTATGTCGGTATGTTACTTGCCCGAGATTCGATCGTCGATATCTTCATACCTAGTTTAATCTCATTACCGGCAAGTCTCTTTACTCGTTCCGTAATACATCACCTTGTGACTCTCATTTGCTTGCAAGCTTATGACGTGTATTACCGAGAGGGCCTAGAGATACCTCTCCGATACTTGGAGCGACAAATCCTAATCTCGATCTATGTCAACTCAATAAACACCTTCGGAGATACCTGTAGAGCATCTTTATGATCACCCAGTTATGTTGTGATGTTTGATAGCACACAAGGTACTCCTCCGGTGTCGGGGGGTTGCATAATCTCATAGTCGAAGGAATATATATTTGACATGAAGAAATCAATAGCAATAGACTGAACGATCAATATGCTAAGCGCCGGAGCAAGCATATCGGGAGCCGCCTCGACCTGGACCAGCGAGCTCGCGCACCGGCAACCTCCGCCGCTGCACAAATGCCCCGATGCATCTTCGGCCGCACCACCGCACGCGTCAATGCGAGGATGCCACGCCGACCTCTAAACCCTGCCACGGACTCCCTGATCCACACACGGGTCACCAACCGAGGCGAGCAAAACAGATCCCGGCTCCGCCCAGGCTTTGCTCTGAGGAGAGCGCTGACGGCGGCGAGGGAGGAGCGTGGGGAGAGGACTAGAGGGCTGGAGGCGCCACCGCCTCCCATGTTGCCAAGGGGAGGGAGCGACGCGGGGGCCTGGAGGGAGTCTTCAGTAGCCTAGCGGATGTTGCTCCATTTCACCAAACAAAAAGCAAATGACAAATGTAGTTCCACGGATCTTTTCTACTAACCATAAGTATATTGGGACTCTATTTCATCGTTGGTGCCATTGTAGGAGTGACGGCCACATGCTTCTCCATACTGATTCGTATGGAATTAGCCCGATCCGGCAATCAAATTCTTCACGGGAATCATCAACTTTATATTGTTATAATAACCGTACCTTTTTAATGATGTTTTTTATGATTATGCCCATTGACGGAGCTACAGTAAGACTGGATGGGCCATGGCCCGCCCAGCTCAGAGAAAAGACAGTGGAGGCTTGAGATTAGACTAGGACATTTTGAAAAACATAGTGGGCTCCCTTTGTACCGGCCTGCCCAAAATTACCACTGTAGCTCCGTCACTGGTTATGCATGTGATGATAGATGGATTTGACGATTGGTTTGTTCTGATTCAGAAAGGTGCATTACTAGACTGTGACAAATTAAACCAGAAGAAAGCAATTATGTCTTCTACTCCGTTGGCTCGTGGGGAGTTTGAATATCATTGGAAACGAACATTCAAAAAAAAAAACTTCGTGGAAACCATGTTTGTAAGTGTCAAAACAATCTGAAAAAAAATATGGGATGTTAAGAGGATGTTTCTATTGTAATGTGAAATTTCAAGTTAAAACACATTATGAGATATGAACTATAAAAAAGACAAATTCAACAATAAATAGTTACGTTGCTTTTCAGCACTATTCAATGCTTTCCCTGATTTTTTTTTTCTTCATAGCTCCCATCTTGTAATGTGTTTAAGCTTGAAATTTTGCATGGCAGTAGAATATCACCATCTTAACATCATGTAATTTATTGAGATTTTTTCAGAACTTTAAAACATGGTTTTCGCGTGGTTTTCATCAGTTTCCACCGAATGCTGGTTTCATGTGATATTCTCCTAAGATTCCGTGTGCAGCAAATTGCACCACAAGTAAACAATATTATTTGTCAATATAAACCAGGTCACTATTTTTTTTCCACGTTGCTAGAAGATTGAAACGGATAACCGGAGTATTCTTTTTATTTAGGAATTGGTGGTGTTCAGCCTATCTACTAAGGAGGAGCACTTAAAATGAAACATCAAGGGAATACAAATACAATAAGTACACACGCACCTCTATATAGGTAGGATTCACATAGCCAACGTCAAAACACAAATAAACACGCTGGCAAATGACAAAGTCATATGAGACCAAAGTTTTGCCTAAGCGAAGAAAAAGAAAAAAGGAAAAATCAAAGCGATCAATGCAACGATCGATAAACTAAAACAACGACCATATCCAAATATTTTCCAACACCAACGCCTTCAAAAAGGGAATGATGCTCAAGCGTCACCGTTACCGGATCCAATCACCAAAGGTCAGGTTCTAGGTTTTCACGCTAAAGAATAAGTCGGAGCTATCTGAGCAATGCCTTCAACACGTCACAACACAAAAACATCGCCATTGCCAGGTAAACCAACTCTGTTCATACCTTGGGTTTTCACCCCAGAGCTCCAAACTGGGTACCCGAGAAGGCTGATGCTAATTGTAGCCCGCAAAAGGAAATAAAACAAAGGCAATTAATCAGGTTCGGGGGGTGGACCATTCTCACGGTCAGAGAGATAGGCTGGAGGTCTTGCTTGATAAGATGCACAACGCCAGTTTCATCTGTAGAGATTGAATCGAAGACTCTTCTGTTCCGTTCCTTCCAAAGGTTCCAGCAAGTGTAGAGCCGCAGACACAGAATTGGGGTCAAAGGGGCAGGTGAGCTCATCCCACCAAGAGCACATGGACGCTGCCGATTCAACATCGTTGAACAGTTCAGCATTTGCCAGAGTTTCTTCATCACAATTTAGTTTACATTATCTCATACTCCCTCAGTTCCGAATTACTTGTCTCACGTATGGATGTATCTAGATGTATTTTAGTTCTAGATACATCCATTTTAGCGACGAGTAATTTGGAACGGAGGGAGTACAACTGTTCGGCATGACTGCAAGCCAAAAAATATATAAACTCGATCCGCAACAATATGCTGGCCTGTGAATACAGTAATATTACATAAACTGGATTGTCTGTTGATAAGTCAAAAGAAACTACTCCCTCCGTTCGGAATTACTTGTCTCAGAAATGGATGTATCTAGAACTAAAATACGTCTACATACATCCATTTCTGCGACAAGTAATTCCGAACGGAGGGAGTACTATCACAGACCCCCAAACACTAGACAGCTATATATACGAACTTAAAAGGCAAAGCACAACACAGCTAAACTTGCATAATTTAAAATAGGATAAGCACGATGATTTGACGTCTGAATTTCACAGGGCATAACACCGGGTGCAAGGCCCTATTAGGTTTAACTTGACTGTAGAGGGAACTTTCCCGTCGATGTATGTTCTCACAGCCAAGAGTGATTTATGTGCATCCCTTATACATTCAGTTTCCAGTGGAGGGCATTGTCTGTCCAGTATATCACCAGAACACCGGTAGCTAGCAGGAGTGGTGTCCAATGTAAGGCACTCAAGTGATGTTGCATTCTCAAGAATATGACGTGCTAGCTCAACCATGCTTTTTTGGGGGCAGAAACTACTGATCTTCACACTCTTGAGGTTGCGATGGCGGTGTTCTGACATTTGTCTCAGAGATGTGGGATCTCCCTCAAACCAGTCATACTTGGACTGCACTGGCGATACCTGAAGATCAAAGGCCAACAAAACATTTAAATTCATGATTCAAACATGGCAAATAGATAATCTTTGAAGGGTGAACAGTGACTTACAAACAAGACAAACTTCTCCAACAAAGGAGAAGCGTCAAAAAAAGAAACCAAGGATAAATAATCATAGTCCCGATGAGAATGGAATCCAAAAAAATAAATAATCAAGATCTTGAGGTGGCAAAATCTGCCAGATGCCACTGGTGCATTAATAATCTGCATAAAGATGGCTCAGGTTAATTATTTCCAAGATATGGCTACTCTTGTATCACTTACCAACTTAATTGTGAGAGAATACCTCATAACTAGAATGTATGGTAAGAGTCTCAACTTTCGGCGCGCAGGAAGGAAGGTTGTCAATAGCATAACTGATGACACAGCTATTGTTCAACATCAGGTACTTCATCTTCCGCGACTTTCCAAGCGAGAGTTTCACATTAAAATCTAGTAAGCGGGATCTCGAGATATTTGGGGCATTGATCTCTAACACCTGAAGGCTACATTCAAGCACCTCCAGGAACCTAAGCCGCTGCAGCAGACAAGGTATCTCCAGGCGAATGAGGTCATGACAATATTGAAGTCTCAAGTGTGCCAAAGCAAAGGAATTAGATAGAAGGCACCCTAACTCGTCCCCCGTAATATTCACGCCATGCAGATGCAGCGATTTCAGGGTTCTCAAACCAAGTTGAAATGTTGGATGCAGGTCCACATTGGCAAGGTGAAGATGCTGAATTGAGCCTTTACACATGTCAGACAGAAGTGTGATTGGAAAGTTAAACGTTGCCTTTTTCTTTCTTTTTTGCGAAATAAATGTTGTCTCTTTCGGCCATACTACAAGGTTGAGCTCTTCAATACTTGGTGTGACAGCGATCTGAAGCCAACTACTGAGACGGTGATATGATTTTGCATCATAAGGAACATGATATTCAAGCCTGAATTTCCTCACGCCAGCGCCTGAGTGGTTTGTTAAAACGTGGTGGATATTGTTGTTGTAGTCTTGTATACCATTTGATCCCACTGTTCTCTTACGTAAATTTTCTTTGGAGCACATTGTTTCTTCCGTGAAGATAAGATTGGGATAGCATCTCCAGGAGCATAGAAAGGAGTGAGACACACAGGCAGCACGGGCAGCATCTTGCATTGGCAGTAGGAAATGTATATGACGCCAGATGTCCTGCATGCAAAAGTAGAAAAATATCATCATTAGAATTTCAGTGAAAATGTACCAAGGAACTACTCATAATACGGAACAATAATGTACAATGCTAGATTTGTAAATGTTGGATTTAAGCGGGGAAAGGAGGGGATAATCTAAAATTGACCCAGGCTAAGGACAATCTGCAACTGGTTCTTGTAGGCATAAACAGAAGGAAGACGAGCAATCGCGGCAAATAAAACAAATGACACAGCTGAAAAGAGTTATAGGAAGTCTAGTACGTATCAAGACCATGGCGGATCTACCCGTGGACCAATTTTCTGCTGGAGGGTTAGCTGCAGCAGAACAAAGCAAAGCTTGCAGCAGTGAAAGATATGTTCCCAAATTTTGATTTAGCCATTCTGCTGATATTTTTCACTTGCAATACAAGTCCTTCATTATGGGAACATACCTCCGGAATGTCTGGTACTGAATATGTTATTTTGTTGCCACAGTGAGAATTATCATCCGGCCGGCAGGTTGAGCTGCTTCTTTTATCTAGTGATGAAGAAATCGATCCATCTGCAGCAAACACACCACTGTGAGCGAAGGGGCATATCAGCGGCGGTCCTACGAATTTTCGAAGCATAGGCAAGCCGCAGATGTTGTTGCAAATTTTCGTATACACGAATATAATGAGCATCACAAAGAAACATATATGATATAATATGAAGAAAAAAACGAAACAGAACAAAATTGAGCAACGGGCAGCCGAGCAGGCGGTAGCGGTACCCAACCTATCCGTGTTCCGCCTGCTAGCGCCGACGCCACCGAGCTCGCGCCGAGGCCTGCTGGAGTCTCTGCGTCGCCGGAGCGGCCGCCCAGGCCCAGCGAAGTCGTCGCGCCGGAGTCACCGCCTCGCTGGCGCTTGCGGCCGCCACCTGCCTGTGAGGCCTTTGGAAGAGATCTCACAGTTTTCTAGTAGATTGAAGGGGAAAGAGGATGGGGAACAGAGGAACGAGAGAGAGTTCAGAGAACGAGAGAGAGATTCAGACGTTTCTTTCTATTTCCCTTTCTGTTTTCCAGATCTGAGTACAAGCCAGGACTAAGTAGTCCATACACCAAACACACAACGCCACACACCTAACCAGACCCACTCAAGTCACACTTGCACGGTGCTAGCCTGACCGGTGGACCCTGGGTCCACCTGTCTGTCGTCCGTCGACACCAACAGTGGTGGGGACGTGACACTTTCCCCCCCTTGAGATGCAGGCTCCTCCCAGATTGAAGCCTCCGGAAAACGCGCCCGAAGAACATAATAATCTTCCCAGGTTGCATGATCTGCAGCAATGCCGTGCCACTGGACTTTGATCTGAGGAATTGCTGAGTTACCTTTCTTTACCATCCGTCGTTCAAGAATCGCCTCAGGCTGCAATGTAACAGCCGACAAATCTGGTGGCTCAGGCAAGTCTGCAAACACTGGAGAGTAGTTTGCAGTAAATGGCTTCAATTGGGAAACATGAAAAACAGGATGTATGAGACTGGCAGCCGAAAGATCCAAACGATAAGCAGCAACACCAATTCTTTCAGTGACACGAAATGGACCAAAGAACTTTAATGCAAGCTTGTGGCAGGGGCGGTTGACCAGCGAAGATTGTGCATATGGTTGGAGTTTGAGCAGAACTTCCTCACCAACAACAAATTCCCTATCCGTACGATGCTTATCAGCCTGTGACTTGATTCTCTGCTGAGCACGCAGGAGATGGTCACGTAACAGAGCCAAAAAATCTTCACAATCTGCTGCTAGCTCTGCCAGGGAAGTAGGTAATTCTCCCGTGTCAATCGGCATAGTACCAAAATTAGGATCAATGCCATATAAAGCCTTAAAAGGAGTGTTGCCAAGTGATGTGTGATAAGAGGAATTGTACCAAAACTCTGCCATTGGTAACCAGCGTTTCCACCTTGCCGGGCTGTCATGAACGGCACAACGTAGATACTGTTCTAAACACTGGTTAACACGCTCTGATTGCCCGTCCGTTTGAGGATGATAGGCAGTAGAGTAGCATAACTTCATGCCTATCTCCTTGAAGAGCTTCCTCCAAAAAAAACTGGTAAACACCTTATCTCGGTCGGAAACAATCGATGCCGGAACTCCATGAAGGCGAACTACATTATCAATGAAAACTGTGGCTACGGACTGAGCTGTATAGGGGTGTTTCAGAGGAAAAAAGTGAGCGTATTTAGTGAGTCAATCGACCACCACTAGGATTACTTCAAATCCTTCTGATTTCGGAAGCCCATCTATGAAATCCATGGTAATGTCCTTCCAAGGGCGCGTAGGCACTGGCAAAGGCTGCAGCAACCCACCTGGATGTGTTCGCTCGTGTTTTGCTTGCTGACAAACTTGACACTGCTTCACCCAGTCATAAACTTGTTGTTTCATGCCAGACCATCGGAATAATTTGGACACACGGTAATAAGTGGCCCTGACGCCTGAATGACCCCCGACAGCGCTTGAATGCAGAGCACTGATTAGTTTTGTTTGCAGCGCAGAATTATTACCAATCCACAGACGTCCTTGATATTTAATCAGTCCTTGATCAAGTGAATAACCGTGTTCATCCGGACTATGAACTGCCAGAGGAGCTAATCGATCCAGAGCTGATTGATCAGTTTGATAGGAATTCATAACCTCCTGCATCCACATTGGTTGGCAAGTCGAGACTGCTGTGATTGTGTACAAATGACCCACACGAGATAATGCATCTGCGGCGTTGTTCTCCGAGCCTTTGCGGTATTTAAACTGAAATTGAAGGCCCGCCATCTTAGCCATGGCCTTGCGCTGAAGATCAGTAATGAGTTGTTGATCCTGTAAATGACATAGGCTTCGGTGGTCTGTAATGATAGTGAAGGGACCCCTCTGAAGGTACGGGCGCCACTTATCAATGGCCATAATGACAGCCAAGAATTCTTTCTCATAGACAGACAACTTTTGATTGGCCACACCCAAAGCCCTGCTTAGATAAGCAATAGGATGGTTATTCTGTGAGAGTATGGCTCCAATTCCTGTGGCAGAAGCATCAGTCTCGACTGTAAAAGGTTGACTGAAATCCGGTAGAGCCAATACAGGGGTACTAGTCATAGCTGTTTTCAATGTTTGAAAAGCTACAGTTGCTTGCTCTGTCCAAACAAAACCTTTCTTGGTCAGCAATTGAGTCAAAGGCTTGGCCATACTAGCATAATTTCGGACAAATTTGCGGTAGTACCCAGTCAACCCAAGGAACCCACGCAATTCAGTAGCGTTGGTAGGTTGAGGCCAATGTTCCATCGCCATAGTCTTCTCTGGGTCTGTAGCCACACCTTCAGAAGAAATCACATGACCCAAATATTGGATTTCATTCTGAGCAAAAGAGCATTTGGAAAGCTTCACAAACAACTGATGCTCGCGCAAGGTCTGTAGTACCGAGCGAAGATGCTCCAGATGTTCCTCCCAAGTGGTACTGAAAACTAGAATGTCGTCCAAAAATGTGATGACATACTTGCGATTAGTTGGGGCAAAGATGCTATTCATTAAGCACTGAAATGTTGGTGGTCCATTGGTCACCCCAAATGGCATAACACGAAATTGAAAGTGTCCTGAATGTGTCTTGAATGCAGTCTTCTCCTCATCTGGTTCATGCATACGGATTTGGTGATAACCTGCCCTGAGGTCCAGCTTGGAGAAAAATTTTGATCCTGCCAGTTCATCGAGTAATTCGTCGACCATGGGCAGAGGGAATTTGTTCTTCACAGTGATGGCGTTGAGTTTGCGGTAATCCACGCAAAAACGCCAGCTGCCGTCTTTTTTCTTAACCAGAAGTACTGGTGATGCATACGGGCTTATACTAGGTTTCACAATCCCTGCCTTGATCATCTCTGCCACTTGTCATTCAATCTCGTCCTTTTGTTGTGGCGAGTATCGGTAAGGACGAGAGTTTGGAGGGTTATGACCCACTTCCAACGTGATTGCATGATCATATACTCTATGTGGAGGCAGGCCACTTGGAGTTTCAAACACATCTTGAAAGTCTGTTAAAACTGCAGTCAGATCTTCTGGATAGGAGCCAGGCGTGGAAACAACATCACCTGAAGAAGGATCAACCATGGCCATAGCCCAAATATCATTGCCAAGCAGAGCTTTGTCCAATTGCTCTACTGACATAGCTTGCAATTGCATAGTAGAAACAGGCTGCATATCTTGAAGGGAAATGATAGTATCACCATGGGCAAACTGTAATGATTTGCCCTCCCAATCGCAAATCATCGGACTGTGACACTTAAGCCAGTCCATTCCCAGCACCACATCATAGGCCCCCAGTTGTAGCACTCTCATTGGTGTCACAAAAGTGTGACCCTGTGCCCACCAAGTCAGATTAGGGGTTTGAAACTTGGATTCCATAGTTTGACCATTTGCAACTGTAACTTTCACTGCTGGAACAGCGACCAAATCCAACGAAGCACGCTTGGCAAAATTTTCATCCACGAAACTATGACTATTGCCCGAGTCCACGAGTGCTAACATGACTTGGTTGCCCACCAATGCTCTTATGCGGATGGTTTATGTATTGTCGGCTCCTGAAACAGCATGGGCTGAAATCTGACAGCACTCCGATGTGGTGGGTTCAGTTAGTAATTCCAAAGCTTGCACTGCATCTTCAGTTAAAATTTCACCATGCTCACCAACTTGTATAGTAAGTAGCTGCATAGGCTTCTTACATTGATGTTCCTTGTTGTACTTATCTCCACACCTGAAGCATAGACCATTTGCTTTTCTGAAATCTCGTAGCTGTCTCTCATGACCAAAATCATCTATTGCTTTCTTGCCTGCTTGCTGAACAGGTTGGATTACAGAAGGCACGGTCTGTATTGGTGTATGTCTCTGGAACCGTTGTCTAGGACGTTGCAGATCGAGCTCCTCTTCCTGGATTTTTGCCAAACAGACAGCACGAGTTACACTAGTGGGAGACTGCAAGCGCACTGCTGCTCGAATGTCATCCTTGAGACCCAACACGAACTAAGAAATGAAGAATTTCGAGTTCAAGGAAGGGTCCAATGCGATCAAGTTATACATTGCAGACTCAAACTCAGTCTTGTATTCAGTAACTGTACCCAGCTGTTTGAGTTGCAAAATTCTGGTCATGTGTGATTCATACTCCCCTTGGCCAAACTCCAGTGCAATCTCCGTTGCAAAATCATCCCAGGGCCACAAACGACGACGCTGTTTGAACGCCTGCCACCACAATGCCGCATGCCCTTCCAGATATAATGTTGCTGTCGAGACCCAGTGATGTTCAGGCACGCGATACATGTTGAAATAGGTCAGTGCCTGATCCAACCACAACCTCGGATTCTCACCCGCAAATCGGGGAAAGTGATGCTTGGGTGGCTTGACGTAGGATTCCTGATCGCGAGCCGCTGCAAACTCCCGACGAGGTTCTGGAACATGCTCCCGCCCTGGCCTGACTTGTTGACGCATTTCTGGAGGTGGATCCCGACCTGGTACTTGCTCCACAGGCGAGGGAGGTGCTGTGGTGAATACCTGCCCTTCCTGATGCTCTGCCGGTGTCCCCAGCAACGGCAGTTGCAGATTAGCGAGCCGCGGAACGGGGCGAGTGGTGGAGGTCGCGCCCTGCTCCGTGACACCTGATCCTGTCGGAGTAGCGCCTGCCTCCGCCTGACGATGACGAATCGCGTCGACGTTCTCTTGCGTCGCCTCGATTTTCTTGCCCAAGTTCGAAATCCTGAGATCCATGGCCTCGAACTTGGTCAGTAAGGTAGCCAACGTCGACTGAATACTCTCGGAAATTTCCCCCATGGCAGCGAGGACGAGTTTGGTCTGCGCGGACGGTAGCGGCTGCTTCGACGGCGCCGTTGCGGCTTGCTCCAAAATCGGGCTAACCTCGCTCGGGATTTTGGGCGAAAATTTGTGGAACAAATTTTCGCACCCTTCGCGGTGGAATTTTACAGCCCAATCAAGAGATTGAGAGCGCAGACGGACGCGATCTAGGCTCTGAATACCATTTGTGAGGCCCTTGGAAGAGATCTCACAGTTTTCTAGTAGATTGAAGGGGAAAGAGGATGGGGAACAGAGGAACGAGAGAGAGTTCAGAGAACGAGAGAGAGATTCAGACGTTTCTTTCTATTTCCCTTTCTGTTTTCCAGATCTGAGTACAAGCCAGGACTAAGTAGTCCATACACCAAACACACAACGCCACACACCTAACCAGACCCACTCAAGTCACGCTTGCACGGTGCTAGCCTGACCGGTGGACCCTGGGTCCACCTGTCTGTCGTCCGTCGACACCAACAGTGGTGGGGACGTGACACTGCCACTGCTGCAGGCAGCGCGGACGCGCGCTGCTGCCTGGGCCGCTCGCCTGGAGGACGCCCTCCACCTCCTGCTTCGCCATCGCCCATACCTTCGTCGCCTATGCGGCCGGAGCCGGGAGTCCCGGGCGAGGGCTCTGCCGCCGAGGTCGAGCTGCGGCCTGCGATTCGGGATCGAATCGACTTTTTTTTTCTTTTTGAGCAATCGGGATCGAATCGACTGGAAGGAAGAAGCTCGCGGTAAATCCTAACTCTGGGCTTTACGCGAAGTATAGCCGGGAAGCGTGAAGAGCGCCCGGGATGGGCCGGCCCATGTGCCGGTTTCTTTTTCACTTTTCTCGTCCGTTTTTTAAACATTTTTTCCTTTTCATGTTTTAGTTTTTTTGACATTTTTAAAATTTATGTATGTTTTCGTTTTAATTTTTTTGCAAATAAAAGCCTTTCATTCATCAACCTCTTCTCCTGGCTGCCATTGCTAGCTTTTGCATCTCACTGTTAGCAAATTCTCCTTCTCCACCTCCTCTCTTTCGAGCCTTTTCATCTCAATCTCAAGCCGTTTCTCATCCGCAAGCACATTTCTATCCTCGACTGTGGCCTTTGCCTTCCACTTCTCCTCCATGGTCTTCATCTTATTGAAACAATTCATCTTCTCCTCTTTGCGTTCGGCCGCCAAAGCCTTTCCACATCCTCCATTGCAATCAACTCTTCCTTGTAAGCTCCAACACCATCGTTTCTCTTGACTTGCTTTGCATGCTTTCCTCCATCTGGACACACATGGGAGTAGATGGATTCTCTACAAAGTCCTATTCTTCATCATTGTTGAGCTTTGGCTCTTTTGTGTGGTTTCAAAGTTTCTTCTTATCCACTTATCATGCCCATGAAGCTCATTGTAGCACCGATGCAAACCAAATGGTTCGTCGCCGTTGTAACGGATGGGCACAATGTTGTTGTAGTACTCCTCAATGTGAGTCCAAAATCTCTCCTTTACTTAGTAGGCACCGACCGTAGAGAGATGTTGAGTCAAGTTTCACACAAAAGTTTTGTCTTCATTGATCTTGTAGGGCGTGTTTGCCTGCATAGCTCCAACCTGCATTGTGTGGAGGATCCTGGGGGGAGGCTGGCCTAGTTAAGATGATGCAAGGATCAGCTGCGATCAATATGAGTGTTTGGTGAACTGTATGATACGAGTGTACAAGAGATATCGTATACAACATATTTTTTGGTAGGTTGCATTAGAGCTTATTGCTGCCATCTCTTCTCTTTCGATCTCAATCATTCCTGTTGGATCTGGGCCATTCCATGGACATGTTTTGTATCGCTCGGGCCAAGCCCATTTAGACATGCAACCTACCAAACATCCAGAAATTTGTATGGTGGTTGCTGGCCAGATGAGACCTAGGAACCAAACACACTCATAGTTACCCATCCTCGGCCTCCTCTTCACTTCTCTCGTCAATCTCCTCGACCTCATCCTCCTTGTCCATCATTTTGGCTTCTCTCTTTTGTAAGTCAACGCAATTGAAAGGATCTAGAGTATGACTAAAGGGGGGTGAATAGGTGTTTTAAAACTATTACAGATTTGGCTTTATCCTAATGCGGAATTAAAATACTTTTCAAGCACAAATACTAAATATGCTAGGATCAACTAAGTGCACCAAAAACCTATGTTAAACAAGATAGGCACTTAAGCAGACTAGCAAGCACAAACTATATCACAAGATATGGAAATATAGGAACAACTAAGCAATTCAACTAGCACAAGATATATCATGAGCAAGTATGAATTGCGGAAAATAAAGGGTGTGGGTATGAGATAACCAGAAGTGGGTCGAGGACGCGGATTTATCCCGAAGTTCACACTCGTGAGAGTGCTAATCTCCGTTAGAGCTGTGCCGAAGCCGAAGCTCCGGGACGTCACCAAGTGACTCTCCGTATTCTCCCTTTCGAGTCCCCCCAACGAATGAGCCTCGATTCACTCGGGGGTTGGTCTTAAAGACGACCACCACACCTTTACGATCTTCTTCGGAGCATACCACAAACACGGAAGCTTCCGGAGGAACTTGACCACCTAGTCCACTTCACACCCTTCCCTGGAGCACACCACAAAAGGAAGCTTCTGGAGGGACCTTGGTCACCTAGGCCTCTTCGCAAACTTCTCAATATATCACCAAACAGTCTAGGAGGCGGAAGCCTCCAAGAGTAATAAACTCACAGGATCTCACTCAAAAAAACCGATGCTTGGAGCTCAAACCAATGCAACAAACGCAATGCAAGGTCAAGCAACAAATGCTCAACTCACTCTCTCAATCTCACAAGCTGCACTCTCGAAAGTAGGAGATTGAAGAGATGGGGTGCAATGGAGGAAATCAACAAATGACTCCAAGATCCATCCACAAACCCCCCTTCACATAGAGGAGGGATAGGGGTTTGGAGAGGTGGTATGATGCTCAAAATGATTATTAGTAAGTGTATGAACAACCCCCCAACCGGTGGGAGAAAGGAGCCCTTAAATAGCCAAAACCCAAAACTAGTCGTTGGGGCTCAACAAGCAGTTCCTGGACACCCCATGCCCATAGGGGTTTAGACTCCATGCCCACGGGGGCCCGTGCACCCGTGCGCACAGGACCCCGTGCCCACGGGGTAAAAAAACGTGTCCACGGGGTACCCAGAACTGCCTGCAGCAGCCACTAAAACAGTGATAACTTTGGCATACATACTCCAAATTCGATGATCTTGGGCTCGTTTTGAAGCTATGGAAAAGACCAAGGTACTCACATAGAGAACCACCCAAGATCAACAAGAAATAATGATGCAAGTAATGCAAAGCGTTGAGCTCTCTACATGCGACGTGATCAAGCAACTTGCCCGAAAGTCCCTCTTGATAGTACGGCTATCAAACCTATAATCCGGTCTCCCACAAAGCACTATGAGACTGGCAAAACTAGGAAAACCTAGCTAAGTTATACCTTTGCCTTGCAAATACAACTTGAGTTTGATGATGACTTTAATGCTTGCCTCAAGTTGGAATCCCTTTCTTGTCCACAACCACTTGGTGAAGATACTCGAATTGCTTCCTCATATTGCAATGAGGGAAGCCTTAACTTAAGCCCATGTTCACATGTGCATTATCATGATGTGGAGCGCAAGCTTCAAAGCATATAACCTCTGGCTTCTCATCTTGCACTTGGACTCCTAGAACCCGATGACCATCACCACTTGATGTCATCCATACATAGGCTACTTGAGATCTTTCCTTTTTGATGCAAGCCCATGGGAAACACCTAACCCACAGAGACATAAGAAACACATGGCATGGGTTAGGTAACAAAGCACAATTCACAATTACTTACCATACCACTAGATCACTTGATCCCATGTGGTACAATGTTTGCGCTTTGAGAGTTGACCATCTAGATAATCTTCGAGCTTCATCTTGGTCAACCAACATCTTTACTTCATGTCCCATCTCGGTTTCTTAAAAGCCACAATGAACTCTTCATTTCCCTTCATTGCTTCAAGAAAGAGATCACCAAAGACTCTTTCAGGACCATATCAAGTTTCACTATGAATATCATATTGGTCATCATTTGCTCTTCTAAAAAAACTCCATCATAATCTCTTGAGAGGCACAATGAATTCTCCACTCTAGTTGCTTGCTTTAAGACTTGATCAACCGAAAACCCAACACATGAGCTTACCATGATCTTGTGTTTAAACCATAACTTGAATTCTTCTATTTGTTTATACTCTCAAGCTCTTGATCCTTAAAAGCCCACATATGTCAATCTTTGAGATCCTCTAACGAACTCCACCTTGAATATATTTGGTTAGACATTAAAATCAATCTTGATGGCTTCAACGTAAATCCCCAAAGACCAACTTGAAACCTCACTAGATATGGACCCTCAAGTACCAAAACCTAGCCCCGTGTGCCCGGGGGTTAGGGACCTGTGCACACACGGGGTATCCAGAGAGTTGACACTCGACCCCGTGCGCACGGGGGTCAGGAGGCCCGTGTGCACAGGGTATCCAGAGTGGGATACCATGAGGACTTCTTTGAATGTTTTGATGGCATTCTTCCCACATAAATCCAACATGCTTCATGCATCACTATGGAACATTTCTTCATATAGGATTCAATGCACTTGATGCTCCATAGGAATTGTCAATTAATACCAAAGCTTAGAGCAAACATATCTTCATACATATGGACTTCATCCTTCATTCCATCTAATATCCTTGATGTACACCATCTATGTAGAATATCTTTAAATATATCTTAGTGAAAACATTAGTCCACAGAGATTGTCATTAATTACCAAAACCACACTTAGGGGCTACATGCCCTTTCAACAATGTCATAGAGCCTGAGTGTGTGATGCTTGAATCCAATTCATCCATGAGAGCTTGGGCATAATTGTTCATTTGTTCACTACAAAAGTAAAGGAAGAGCCTAGCAATCAATATCGAATGATGCATCACAATACTAAGCAAATGCAACCAATTAAATGAAAAAGAGGGGGCACTTCGAGCATCTCCTCGAGCATGTCGTCGTCGCAAGTTGAAGCGTCTGAATCCATCACGTACCTGGCCTTGGGCGGTGCAGAGGTTGCCCTTGTCGCCCTTTTGGTGGTTGCGCCATCAAATCGTGGCCACCAATGGATCTCCGGCGCTAGCGTAGGCTTCCAAGGGTCCGACAAGGGACCACCTACCCGTTTTGCCAGTCATCGGGCAGCGCTGGGCAGCCACATACTAAATTTAAATTTGTGAGAGATAGCAAAGGAAAAGTTTTTTTTTGAACTGGAATATCTATTCCAAACCTTAAGGCTATGTTCGGTTTGCAGGAACTATGCAGGAAATTTTGCAGGCTTTGCTTTCCTCTGAAAAAATAAATTATGATGCGTTCGGTTCAAAGGATCACTCATTGCTGGTTTCATAGGAAAGTGTACCTGCCCTGTACTTTTCACGGGAATCAGAAAATCCACTGGAACCCAATGTTTGGGCGGAAGCCCGATGCAGGGCGTCAGCTAGGCGAATAAAAGAATGTTTACACGCATGCGAATCAAGCTAGACTCAGGTAGCTCGCATGTCTGGCTGAATAAAAAAATATTTTCATCTCGTTGAAGGAAGGCTGCATGCACTAGCCTTTGTCCTTCGTTCCTTCGCTTCTACTACTTCGCGCCGAACACAGGAAAATTCTGCGTTCCTTTATTTCGCATTTCAAAGTTTCCACTAGTCAAGCAAATCATATTCCTACAAAGTTTTCTATTCCATTGTTTTCCATCCCTGCACTCCGAATACGCCCTAAACTTGCACAGCACAATCGGCATGCTATCAAGGCATCACCGGCGGATCGTGCGCCGGGCCCGGACGGCTTCTCTGGCCTCTTCTTCAGATCATGCTGGGCAACAATCAAAAATGATATCATGGCAGCGTTCAACCAGTTCTACAACCTAGTAGGTAGTTACTTTAGAGCCCTGAACACTGCGGTGGTTGCATTACTGCCCAAAAAGGACGGAGCAGCGTCTATTAACGACTACCGGCCAATCAGCCTCATACATTCCATAGCAAAGTTGATCTCCAAAGTTATGTCCCTCAGGCTGGCCAACGTGATCCACACGCTCATCTCACCAGCACAGTCGGCATTTCTTCGGACAAAATGCATCCACGATAGCTTCCTATATGTTCAAAACTGCATCAAGGCCTTACATAGACGGAAAACACCAGCTCTGCTTCTTAAGTTAGACATCCCAAGGCCTTCGATAATGTGTCTTGGGAGTACATCCTAGAGATGCTGCAAAAATGGGGTTTTAGCGCGCGATGGAGAGATTGGATATCCTTGCTGCTGTCCTCCTCCTCGTCGTCCTTCCTCCTCAACGGAGTACCAGGAAAAAATATCCGACACCGGCGAGGCCTTCGGCAAGGCGACCCCTTGTCGCCCTTCATCTTCATCCTAGCGATCGACACGCTGCACTGCGCAGCAGATCATCGCACCACTACCAGGGCGGGAGCTAAAGCTTAGGATTAGTCTATACGCCGACGACGCCGTCATCTTCATAAATCCTGTGAGGGAAGAGATAGATGCACTCATGGAAATCCTGCGGGATTTTGGCGCTGCCTCCGGATCACACATCAACCCATCAAAGTCAATGGCCTTACCCATTAGATGTGAGAATATAGACCTAAGGTATGTGTTGCAAAATTTTGGAGGGGCAGAGGGGCAATTCCCGACCACTTATTTAGGCTTGCCGCTGACACTAGCTAGGCTACGACTGGAAAACCTACAATTCATCATTGACAGGACCAAAGCTCGACTTGCGGGTTGGAAAGGAAAACTCCTGCCGATAGCTAGTAGGCGAGTACTGGTCCGATGTGTCCTCAGCGCTATGCCTACCTTTGCTCTAACTGTTCTCAAAGTGCCAAAGAAGCTACTCAGGGAGATCAACAGATGCCGGCGTAGGTTCCTTTGGAAGCAAGACGAGGCGATCACAGGCGGTAGCTGCAAGGTTAACTGGTCCGCGGTGTGCACTCCTACATCACATGGAGGACTGGGGATCCTCGATCTCGAGCGTTTCAGCCGCGCCCTTAGATTACGATGGCTCTGGATAGCCTGGACGGACCCTGAGCGGCCCTGGGTCGGCATGGAGCCACCATGCAGCAGCATCGACAAAGCCCTTTTCACAGCGGCGACCACAGTCACCATCAGAGATGGCGCGAAGGCACTCTTCTGGCACTCCCCTTGGTGCGGGCCGTGCACCCTGGCCAGTTCCTTCCCTCTCCTCTACTCGCACTCCAACCGGAAAAACAGGACGGTGCGCGAGGCTCTCACACATGATACTTGGATAAAAGACTTGCGGCACAGAAACCTACAACCTCTGCTACCAGAATTTGTCAGGCTGCACCGCAAGATCGCGCCGACAGTGCTAACAGAAGGGAGTACTGACCAGATTAGGTGGAATCTAGAGGCTAGGGGACAATACTCGGCAAGCTCGGCTTACGCCGTGCAATTCCAGGGCAGATTACTAGCTGATTGGCACAAGTTGATTTGGGAAGCAAAGGTTCCTGGATGCATTAAGATCTTCTCCTGGCTCCTACTGAAAAACCGTCTATGGACTTGTGACAGGCTACAAAGGTGTGGTTGGCCGAACTGCTATTTCTGCCCGCTCTGTGTACGCAACCTGGAGACAGCGCACCACCTCTTCTGGAGCTACCCACTAGCCCGGGAGGTGTGGGAGAAGGTAGCCGCAAGACGTGGGTGTCGGCGCTTGCACCCACGGCAACAGGTGCAAGATGAAAGCGCCATTGCCATACTCCAACGGATGGCTGCAAATACCCGGCCAGCACAACAAAGGGCCAGCAACGCCACCATGCTGTTAACTTGCTGGGAAATCTGGCAAGAAAGGAATAGGTGTGTGTTCAAAGGAAAGACAGCTTCAGCGCAGGACATCATCAAGGCCATTGAACATGCCATCGAGCTTTGACGTCAAGCAGGAGCAATTCATCTGGAGCGACCCTTTTGGGATCAACCATGAAAGTTTAGGCCAACATTTGTTTTCGAGGTTATAGTGTTGTAACAAAACTGGTCCTAGGACCTGCACCTCGCCCTTTGTATCTTTCTCCATTGCTTCCTGCTTATCAATGAAATGCCAGTATGACGCTGGATCTTTCAAAAAAGAAATCTGGAACTTGTTCCTTCCACCAAAAGCAGCAAAACTATGGGCAAAGGGGAAGTTTTGGGTTTATGGGATGTGCTAGTTGGCTCTTTTGGCACGAGAGAGCAAAGGGGTAAGTTTTGGGTTAAGGGATGTGCTAGTTGGCTCTTTTGCCCAGATATCACTTTTGCTCCTCAAATTTAAGTTTTAGGGATCTACTAGAGAGACTGCTTAATGCAATGCAAACGCAGTACGTCTCAAAATCTTGCTTTTATACGGGAAATGAGCTGCATGAATAATTGAATCATTAATCTCAGGTTGAATCAAAAAATTCAGGTAAACACATGTTCTATGTCCATTTTCTCGCATTCCACAAGCCTCAAGGTTGGAGTAATGGCAACGAAGTAGCAGATAAATCAAGACAGATTTTCAGGTCATTCAGGATTCAATAGAAGATTAAGTGCGACCAACACAGCAAGCTTAATACGATTCAATTCGCTAGAACCCCACCCAAACAACACGACAGACTGCTTGCTACCTCGACCGGGATGGAATCGGAAGCAACAACAACCTGAGCTAGTTTTTGGAACTGAAATGAAATTCGTCAACTGGTCCTGTATCTCTATTACACCACACGCGAAAGCAAACGGGACCAGGGTCTCTTCTCAGTCAGCATCCATCTCTTCCAACGCTGCCTGAGCTGCTGCCTTGGCCTGCTCCAGAAGATCACTCGGAACCTGTGTGTACATGGCAAGTTAGTAAGGAATTCAGCAAAGTCGACTCTGACTCGGGTGGCTGTGAAATTCCGTCCATCCATAAGTGGTCGTTTATTACCTTCTCGTGCTGACGGTTAGATTCCTCACATACCCAGCTCAGTTCCAGCTCAAAAGATTTGTCTTTCGCTTCGTCGTGTACACCATAAATTCTGCATGCAGAGGAAGGTTATCATTTTGAGTACACCAACTTACATACAGTATTGCAACCAAAACTACTGCTTGTAAAAATAAATCATGACACCAAAGGATAGCAACATTAAAAACAAGTATGAACAAGAATGCCTCCTATGACTAAACTACCATGTTGTTTCTTTTGAGAGAATATCCATAACTGTTAAATAGTACTCCCAACTACTGGCCATCTTCAGGCTTCAGCAAATACAGCGGTGATAAATATTGCAAAACAAGCTTTTTAGACATTAAGTACAGAAAAATTCCAGTGATAAATATGGCAAAAGATTTAGGACATACATCTTGGCAACCTCAACGATGCCTTCCCTGCAGGTTAGCTCAGAAAGCTTCAATTTCTCAATCTCCCTGTAGAACAACATTAAGATAGACGCATCAGAATGCAGAACCATCTTTTATGACCAATAGAAATACATAGTAGACATCATCATAAGTATTCTGGGTAGATACATTTGACAGCAGCTGCTAATAATTAAAGGGAGCATTCTTCAACATTTTGAATGGCACAAGTTCTTCATAAAATAAAGCTCTCAATGTGATAATGTATCAGAAACTACATGGATTACTGACTACAAAAGTTACAAGGGGAGAAGTAGATACGGGTTAAGTTTTGCTAATTTAAAACTCTTTCCCTGAAAACCAAACCTCAGAAAAGACCGATAAAAGGACAAAGAAATAATGGTCAATGTGTTTAAACTATGTAAATGATGCTCGTCCATAATCTAGTCCGTTGGCATTAATGGCCAGTTTTGGGCATTGTGGTTCTGCACTGCGGAAGCTAGTCAATTCAAAGAATTACACTTACCAGTTATCATAAAATATTACTGTTATAGCTGTAAAGAAGCGGTTATTTATCAAAATGCTAAACTGGGGGCCTGTTAGGTTAGTTTTATGCATATTTTATTTGTTTTACTAAACTTTGCGCCAGGTGTGTGGCAAGACACAACCACTTTTTTGGTAAGCAAATTGTGCATAACAGGTGTGGCAAGTTTTCTCAAAAAATGTATCTGGTGTCATGGCATGTGGGGAGCAGTTTTAAGAAAATGTGGCGTGCCAAAATTTGGTAAAGAAAAAACACAAGCTTATCAGAGTCAAACTTGCCTAACTCATATATGTAGCAAACTGTGGCAAGGAACAACAAAACACCACCTTAGCTGTGTTCTGGTAGTGGCAAATCTAACATACTCCCTCCGTTCCTAAATGTTTGTCTTTCTAGATATTTCAACAAGTGACTACATACGGAGCAAAATGAGTGAATCTACACTCTAAAATATGTCTATATACATCCGTATGTGGTAGTCCATTTGAAATCTCTAGAAGGACTTATATTTAGGAACGGAGGTAGTATGAAATAAGCGTTTTTCACCCATTGAGTATGAAATGGCTAAGCAACTACCAGCACAAACTCTAAATGCGGATGATCATTCAGAATTTGGAACATAAATAGCATCCTTACTCCGCATGTTCTAAATGGGTCTACTTTGAACAATTAAAATGGTTTTTACAGGACTATTAAATTAATGTTTGATGAATGTGCCGCGCTTTAGGAGTTCTAGCAGTTCGCAACAAAACAGAAATTGGGCACTGCATAAATCATTCAATGAGAAACTAATGAACAATTAATTGGCTTACGTTTTTGCAGCTTGTCTTCCTTTACCCAGAGCAGCACCAAAATATTTCTGTAAAAATTCAATCAGTGAGTCATAAATTCCAACTGGATCTAATGCTGTTAAAAGAACACTGCACATCTTAATCCATGACTCCATGTAAACAAAGTTGTCTGGTCACTGTAAAAATGGAAGAACTACCAGGTGTTAGATTGAGAACTCACATAGGAGAGGCCTGAAGGTTCGATCATGTAGAGCTGTGGCCCATCCCTATCATAGCCTCCAAGAATAACTCCACAGCCAAAAGGCCTGAGACAGGAGTTTAAATTGTATCAAACTATCATGTAAAATGTTTAGGGCAACAACCTTCTTGAACAAGAACATGTTGTCTGCCTTACCTGAGCCACCAGTAGAGTGTACACAGATGAACATAGCTAGCAACACGATCAGCTAATTCCTTTACAGGCATGGGTTCTCCGTATACCCTGGTGGATACAACTTAAAGTTACAATTCTATAAAAAGAATTTGGATGGAAATCAAAAGTCTAATAATTCTCACTTTTCATAATTGGCTGCTTCTGACTTTGCTCTTGAGACTATCTGCCTACCGTCTGCTGCTAACCCAGCCACAGCCTGAAAATGAGAACTCGGATTAACTTATATTTACCAAATGGAAGTCGTTACAAGAACAAGAATGGTAATAAAAAATGACATGACAGAGAACACTGCAGAATACATGACTCACTCACATATCAACCTTAGGACTTTCAGAGACAGACCACCCTAAATGTATAAAAAGGAAGACGAATTACCAAGCCAGAGTTTCGGTGCACGGAATGAAGTCTCCGGTTCGACCCAGCAAGTATCATCTTTGATGTTATCAGCTTCTCCACACCCTACAGACCAACATTTTAAAAGGTTATCACACAAAAAAGCACCACATCTGGGCAAAAGTATATCCAGCAATAATCACTTACAAGGACAATTCCATCTTTGCATTTGATCCCAACGATCGTCCTACAGAGAAATATCCAAATTTCAGTATGAAGTTGGGCAGCTAGAAAAGGCCAAGAAAATAGTGGAAAGAAGTATATCAAACCCGCTGTTGTCGACGGCCTTGCCAGCATACTCGACCTGGAAGACACGTCCGTCCGGGGAGAAAGTGGTGACGGACAGATCATACCCAGTTCCTATGCTACTCATTGTTAAGTTGCTTCAACCCCTAGACCGTCTATATAGTCGTCTCCTGGAAAAAAAATTAAAATCCTGAAAAACAAGAATGATATTTAAGAATAAGCAGTACAAGCTAGCATTATGTACTCCCTCCGATCCATATTACTTGTACTAAAGCAGCGGCAAGTAATATGGATAGGAGGGAGTAACAAGATTGCGGGCATTATTCAGACTGCAAGGCATTTTGACGGGTTGCAAGACACCTGGTGAACATCGTATTGTAAAACAATTTGTACATAGGACATGGTATCAGAAGGTGCATGTTACAGATTTGCGAATGAAGCTACCTGCCTACGGGGAAACCTGGAATTTGCTTTGGTTTATTACACTTGGCACCAAGATGTGATTTCCACGCAACACTAGAGATGCAGGTTTTCACTAACTCCAGGAGCAGACCCAGCATCTAGGGGACAAGGGACTCAGTCGAACGCCAAAGTTTCCACCGTACAGCGAGCTATTTCGCGACAAACTGTGGTAGCATCCGTCCCAGTAAAAACAATATTTAGGTTAGGTGGCCCCCGAGAAGAGAAATCGACTAGGGTCCGGGGATCCTCCAGCTCCACGCCAGTCCAGCGGAGCGGAGGACGACGAAGAAAACCTGCTACGTGGAAGGAGGCCAGAGACGACTACGGAGATCCGGCGACGCCATCTCGAGGGGGAGGGGGAGGGTTCGATCGGATTTCGGATCTCGCCTAAATCAAGTACGGGCGCGACGGCGGCGGCGGGGGCAGCGATGCGCCCGGCCGGCCGGAGCGCGAAGAGACGGGGGTATGGATAAGGGAGCGAACGGGGGTGCTTACCGATCCCGGCGGGCGGAGGAGGTCGCGTCGACGGCGGATCGTCTGCTCCGGCTTGTGGCGCAAGAAGGTGGGGAGTGTGGTTTGAGGTAGGCGCAGGGACCGGACGGGCACGAAGCTACTTGTCTTCGCGGAGGCCTTCGTGTCGAACTCGAACCTGGGAAGAGGCAAGCCCGTTCCACCCTGCATCAAATGGGCCAGGCCCATCCAGCCAGCCTGGGAGAGGCGCTTCAACCCGCCGGAGCAACTCTTTTTTTTTTCTGAGAGTCCCCCGCTGGAGCTCCTATTCAGCGCTGTAGGCGCTGGCTCGCGCGCGACGCGCAGCCGGCCGGCCCAGCAAACTGCTGAAAGGTAAAACGCGAAGGAAAAAACTCCAGGTTTATTCAGCTGGATTAGGAAACGAACTCTCGCCGACAATTTGAATGCCACGCACGTTAACCCACTTGGACAAGCTCACTTTGTTGTTTCTTAGATTATAGGAAATAACACTATTCGACCCTTCTTTTAGTACAAAAATTAAACATATAGTAGTATTACATATCAGCTATTAATTATTTGAATAAAGAAAACATAAATTTGAAAAAGCATTCACAAAAACCATGAATTGAAAGAAATCAAAATTTTGAAAAAGGTTTGTGCCAATCGAAAAAAGTTCACAAAAATGGAAAAAGTTTGTGAATTTGAAAATAGTTCATCGAAACTAAAACCTAGAATTTGGAAAAAGTTCATCGAATTTGAAAAAAACTCATCAACTTTAAAAAAATCATCGATTTTTTGACAAAAAGTTCATCGATTTCAAAAAAAGTTCATCGAATTAGGAAAAACGTTCACAAATTTAAATAAAGTTTCAATTTGAAAAAGAGTTCATTGACATTGAAATAAAGTTCACCAATTTGAGAAAAAGTTCATCAAATTTGAAAATTGTTCAAAGATTTTGAAAAAAAGTTCATCAAATTTGAAACAAAAATCAAAGATTTTGAGAAAAAGTTCATTAAATTTGAAGCAAAAATCAATGATTTTGAGAAAAAATTCATTAAATTTGAAGCAAAGATCAATGATTTTGAGAAAAAGTTAATCGAATTTGAAAAAAGTTCATTGATTTGAAAAAAGTTCATCAAATTTGAAAAAAAGATCATCAAAATTTGAAAAACTATTCATCAACTTTTAGAAAAAGGTTCATCAGTTTCGCAGAAAAAGTTTGTTGAACCAGGAAGAAGAAAAAAAGGAAAGAAAAAGTAGAAGTCATAAAAGAATGAGAAAGATGAACAGGATCATACGAGGTCGTGTGGCGGGGTGGTTAGTGCATTGCGCCTCGAAACAGGAGGTCACCTGTTCTACTCACCTCGCACGCACTTCTTTTGTGTTTTTGGAAACTGAAAAAAATACAAATTAAAACAGATAAATGGGCCAGCCCACCTAACATGGTTGCACGCGCCGGTTAGGAAAATTGCCCTTAACCGGCGTCTGCGGCGCCGAATAGGGTTTGCCCTTCTTCCCCAAGTCGTCGAACTAGTGCAACACGCGGGGACTTAAAAAAAGCGGCCACGTTTTTTTTCCTAAAAAGAAGAGCTGCAATACATGGGGGACTTTTTAAAAAGTGATCATGTTTATACCTAATCATAGATGCAACACGCGGGGGACTTATGTTGCAGTACAAGGATGATAGAAGAAAGAGTTTCTCAATTTCAAAATCTCGGCAAAGCTCTCAGTCAAGTTGTAGAAGATCTTTTCATGAGGACAAAAAAGGGGAGTCAGAGCCACCCTGAGTAGGAAATTCACGAGTAAAGATACATGATCTACAAGGCGAGGTTATGTCTTTGACAAGTTACAGAACCAAAGTCTTAAGAAGAAGGTAATGTGAGCAAGGAGCTCTGCTGCTAGAGTAGTGGGCCAGAAAAGAAAGCAGACTAAGGTATACAAACCCAAAGGGCTCATTCAAAATCCTTAAGAGAAATCGATGACTAAGACTTCTTACCTGGCCTTAACAACAGACAAATATGATGTTATTGCTGGTGACACCAATCCGGCTTTAGTTCCAAGTGGGGATGAAAGTCTGAATGTCTGCTACAAGAAGCAAAAGAAGGAAATATTTACTCTCACACTAGGATCGACGGATCTGGTGGCGACTGCAGCAGAGCAGCCCCGCCATACGCAATGAGTCTCCTATATTGGAACTATCACAACTTAGGGACGGACGTGACAATTAGCGAACTGAAATGGCTCGGGAGCAAATTCCGTCCCTCCCTCATCTTCCTGTCTGAGACGAAGATGGGAGGTTCAAGAGCTTGGAACTTTATGTGGTCATTAGGATTCACCCATTCTTTTGTTGTGAGTAGTGATGGTTTGAGTGGAGGCCTGGTTCTTTTTTGGTCTTCATCTATTTCAGTCTCGCTAAAAGCCTTCTCCACTAGGATTATAGATATTTTAGTCAAAACAGAAGATGGTGCAAAATGGCGTACAACTCTCATTTCTGGTGAACCCGTAAGGCGATTAAGACACCAATTCTGGTATATATCAGGTCCTTGAAAGCTTAGCGGAAGAGTCCATGGATATGTGTAGGAGACCTCAATGAAGTGTTGCATGGAGATGAGCACATGGGTGTTAGGGAAAGGGATGACAATCAAATGATGTTATTCTAAGACTGCCTAGATGATTGTGGGCTAACGGATTTGGGGTACATTGGACCAAAATGGTCCAACAAACAAGAGAATGGGGGTAATGTTAGGGTGAGATTAGATAGGTCAGTGACAAATTGCAATTTCCTACAACTCTTCGATGATTGCACTATTGAGAACATTACTGAGACATCATCTGATCATTTCGCCATCTTGGTGGCAATGTTAAAGACAGGATGCCAAGGACCTTTCAACCCTATACTACAACCTTTCAAGTTCAAAGCATCCTGGATGAGAGCACCTAATTATATGCAAATAGTCTATGAGAGCTGGAGGAAACTAAAGGAGGGTCCACCTTCCCTGAGTAATACTTGGTCTACTCTAAACAGATTGTCAACAACCCTTCAACTATGGGGTAGAGAATCTTTTTGTTTGGTTAAAAAGGATATAAAGAAGCTAGAAAATAAATTAGCTGCTTTACGAAAAAAATAGTTTGGCTACTGGATATTCCAAAGAGTAAAAGGAAGTGGAAAAGAGACTATATGAGATGTTCGAAAGAGAAGAAATCATGGCTAATCAACGATAGAAAAAATTGGCTATGTGAAGGTGACCGAAATACCTCGTTCTTCCATGCTCGTGCCTCGGCATGAAGAAGAGCCAACAAAATTAAATTCTTGAGGAAAGCCGATGGATCACTATACAAAGATCCTCAGCATCAGAAGTATGGTACATGATTTTTACTCCAATTTGTTCACCTATGAACCATGTGACTCCCTGGAATCAATCTTGAATAATATTCCCTGCAAAGTAACTACAGAGATAAATGAATAGTTGCACAATGACTATACCAATGAAGAAATCAAGACTGCCTTATTCCAGATGGGTCCAACCAAGGCTCCAGGGCTAGATGGTTTCCCATCATTGTTTATCAGAAACATTGGGATATTGTGGACGAAGATAGTATACATGTCATCACAATAATCATCATACATAGCAACTTTGTTATCATAATCAATTGAAACCTCTTCCAAAATAGCGGATTCGTCATTAAATAAAGTCATGACTATTGGGGAACGTAGTAATTTCAAAAAAAAAATCCTACGCACACGCAAGATCATGTTGATGCATAGCAACGAGAGGGGAGAGTGTTGTCCATGTACCCTCGTAGACCGTAAGCGGAAGCGTTATGACAACGCGGTTGATGTAGTCGTACGTCTTCACGATCCGACCGATCCAAGCACCGAACGTACGGCACCTCCGAGTTCAGCACACGTTCAGCTCGATGACGATCCCCGGACTCCGATCCAGCAGGGTTTTGGGGATGAGTTTCGTCAGCACGACGGCGTGGTGACAATGATGATGTTCTACCGACGCAGGGCTTCGCCTAAGCACCGCAACGATATGACCGAGGTGGAATATGGTGGAGGGGGGCACCGCACACGGCTAAGGAACAATCACGAAGATCAACTTGTGTGTCTAGAGGTGCCCCCTTGCCCCCGTATATAAAGAAGCCAAGGGGGAGGTGTTGGAAATATGCCCTAGAGGCAATAATAAAAGTGTTATTATTATATTTCTTTGTTCATGATAATAGTCTTTTATTCATGCTATAACTGTATTATCCGGAAATCGTAATACACGTGTGAATACATAGACCACAATATGTCCCTAGTAAGCCTCTAGTTGACTAGCTCGTTGTGATCAACAGATAGTCATGGTTTCCTGGCTATGGACATTGGATGTCGTTGATAACGGGATCACATCATTAGGAGAATGATGTGATGGACAAGACCCAATCCTAAGCCTAGCACAAAGATCGTGTAGTTCGTATGCTAAAGCTTTTCTAATGTCAAGTATCTTTTCCTTAGACCATGAGATTGTGCAACTCCCGGATACCGTAGGAATGCTTTGGGTGTACCAAACGTCACAACGTAACTGGGTGGCTATAAAGGTGCATTACAGGTATCTCCGAAAGTGTCTGTTGGGTTGGCACCAATCGAGACTGGGATTTGTCACTCCGTGTAAACGGAGAGGTATCTCTGGGCCCACTTGGTAGGACATCATCAGAATGTGCACAATGTGACCAAGGGGTTGATCACGGGATGATGTGTTACGGAACGAGTAAAGAGACTTGCCGGTAACGAGATTGAACAAGGTATCGGTATACCGACGATCGAATCTCGGGCAAGTACAATACCGCTAGACAAAGGGAATTGCATACGGGATTGATTAAGTCCTTGACATCGTGGTTCATCCGATGAGATCATCGTGGAACATGTGGGAGCCAACATGGGTATCCAGATCCCGTTGTTGGTTATTGACCAGAGAACGTCTCGGTCATGTCTGCATGTCTCCCGAACCCGTAGGGTCTACACACTTAAGGTTTGATGACGCTAGGGTTATAAAGGAAGTTTGTATGTGGTTACCGAATGTTGTTCGGAGTCCCGTATGAGATCCCGGACGTCACGAGGAGTTCCGGAATGGTCCGGAGGTAAAGATTTATATATGGGAAGTCCTGTTTTGGTCACCGGAAAAGTTTCGGGGGTTATCGGTAACGTACCGGGACCACCGGGAGGGTCCCGGGGGTCCACCAAGTGGGGCCACAAGCCCCGGAGGCTTGCATGGGCCAAGAGTGGTGAGGGACCAGCCCCTGAGTGGGCTAGTGCACCTCCCACAAAGCCCAAGGGGCAGCTAGGAGGAAAAAAGGGGGAAACCCTAGGCTTAGATGGGCCTAAGGCCCACCCTAGGGGGCGCCTCCCTCTCTCCCCCTCTTGGCCGCCTCCCCTTTCCCATCTAGGGCTGCCGCCCCATCTTAGGGGTGGGAACCCTAGAGGGGGAGCACCCTCCTCCCTCTCCCCTATATATAGTGAGGCCTAGGGCTGCCCATACACACGCGATTCGATCTCTCGTTGGTGCAGCCCTGCGTCTCTTCTTCCTCCTCTTCTGTGGTGCTTGGCGAAGCCCTGCAGGATAGCCACGCTCCTCCACCACCACCACGCCGTTGTGCTGCTGCTGGATGGAGTCTTCCTCAACCTCTCCCTCTCTCCTTGCTGGATCAAGGCATGGGAGACGTCACCGGGCTGTACGTGTGTTGAACGCGGAGGTGCCGTCCGTTCGGCACTTGGTCATCAGTGATTTGGATCACGACGAGTGCGACTCCATCAACCCCGTTCACTTGAACGCTTCCGCTTAGCGATCTACAAGGGTATGTAGATGCACTCTCCTTCCCCTCGTTGCTGGTCTCTCCATAGATAGATCTCGGTGATACGTAGGAAAATTTTTGAATTTCTGCTACGTTCCCCAACAGTGGCATCATGAGCTAGGTCTATTGCGTAGATTCTTTGCACGAGTAGAACACAAAGTAGTTGTGGGCGTTGATTTTGTTCAATATGCTTACCGTTACTAGTCCAATCTTGTTTCGACGGTATTGTGGGATGAAGCGGCCCGGACCGACCTTACACGTACTCTTACGTGAGACAGGTTCCACCGACTGACATGCACCAAGTGCATAAGGTGGCTAGCGGGTGCCAGTCTCTCCCACTTTAGTCGGAACGGATTCGATGAAAAGGGTCCTTATGAAGGGTAAATAGCAATTGACATATCACGTTGTGGTTTTGCGTAGGTAAGAAACGTTCTTGCTAGAAACCCATAGCAGCCACGTAAAACATGCAAACAACAATTAGAGGACGTCTAACTTGTTTTTGCAGGGTATGTTATGTGATGTGATATGGCCAAGAAGAATGTGATGAATGATATGTGATGTATGAGATTGATCATGTTCTTGTAATAGGAATCACGACTTGCATGTCGATGAGTATGACAACCGGTAGGAGCCATAGGAGTTGTCTTTATTTATTGTATGACCTGCGTGTCATTGAACAACGCCATGTAATTACTTTACTTTATTGCTAACCGGTAGCCATAGTAGTAGAAGTAATAAGTTGGCGAGACGACTTCATGGAAACACGATGATGGAGATCATGATGATGGAGATCATGGTGTCATGCCGGTGACGATGATGATCATGGAGCCCCGAAGATGGAGATCAAAAGGAGCAAAATGATATTGGCCATATCATGTCACTATTTGATTGCATGTGATGTTTATCATGTTTATGCATCTTGTTTACTTAGAACGACGGTAGTAAATAAGATGATCCCTTACAACAATTTCAAGAAGTGTTCTCCCCTAACTGTGCAATGTTGCTACAGTTCGTCGCTTCTAAGCACCACGTGATGATCGGGTGTGATGGATTCTTACGTTCACATACAATGGGTGTAAGACAGATTTACACACGCGAAAACACTTAGGGTTAACTTGACGAGCCTAGCATGTACAGACATGGCCTCGGAACACAGAGACCGAATGGTCGAGCATGAGTCGTATAGTAGATACGATCAACATGAAGATGTTCACCGATGATGACTAGTCCGTCTCACGTGATGATCGGACGCGGCCTAGTTGACTCGGATCATGTAATCACTTAGATGACCAGAGGGATGTCTATCTGAGTGGGAGTTCATAAGATGAACTTAATTATCCTGAACATAGTCAAAAGATCTTTGCAAATTATGTCGTAAGCTCACGCATTAGTTCCATTGTTTAGATATGTTCCTAGAGAAAATATGGTTGAAAGTTGACAGTAGCGATTATGCGGACAGTAAAAAGCTTATGTCCTTAATGCACCGCTCAGTGTGCTGAACCCCAAACATCGTTTGTGGATGTTGCGAACATCAGACATACACGTTTTGATAACTACGTGATAGTTCAGTTAAACGGTTTAGAGTTGAGGCACCAAAGACGTTTTCGAAACATCGCGGAACATATGAGATGTTTTCGAGGGCTGAAATTGGGATTTCAGGCTCGTGCCCACGTCAAGAGGTATAAGACCTCCGACGATTTTCTTAGCCTGCAAACTAAGGAGAAAAGCTCAATTGTTGTGCTTGTGCTCAGATTGTCTGAGTACAACAATCGCTTGAATCGAGTGGGAGTTGATCTTCCAGATGAAATAGTGATGGTTCTCCGAAGTCATTACCACCAAGCTGCTAGAGCTTCATGATGAACTATGATATATCAGGGACATATATGATGATCCTTGAGATATTCGCGATGTTTGACACCGCGAAAATAGAAATCAAGAAGGAGCATCAATTGTTGATGGTTGGTGAAACCACTAGTTTCAAGAAGGGCAAGGGCAAGAAGGGATACTTCATGAAACGGCAATTCAGCTGCTGCTCTAGTGAAGAAACCCAAGGTTGAACCCAAACCCGAGACTGAGTGCTTCTGTAATAAGGGGAACAACCACTGGAGCAGAATTACCCTAGATACTTGGTATATGAGAAGGCTGGCAAGGTCGATAGAAGTATATTGGATATACATTATGTTAATGTGTACTTTACTAGTATTCCTAGTAGCACCAGGGTATTAGATACCGGTTCGGTTGCTAAGTGTTAGTAACTCGAAATAAAAGCTACGGAATAAACGGAGACTAGCTAAAGGTGAGCTGACGATATGTGTTGGAAGTTTTTTTTCAAGCTTGATGTGATCAAGCATCGCACGCTCCCTCTACCAACGAGATTGGTGTTAAACCTAAATAATTGTTATTTGGTGTTTGCGTTGAGCATAGACATGATTGGATTATGTCTATCGCAATACGGTTATTCATTTAAGGAGAATAATGGTTACTCTGTTTATTTGAATAATACCTTCAATGGTCTTGCACCTAAATGAATGGTTTATTGAATCTCGATCGTAGTGATACACATTTTCATGCCAAAAGAAATAAGATAGTAATGATAGTGCCACTTACTTGTGGCACTGCCATGTAAGTCATAATGGTATAAAACGCATGAAGAAGCTCCATGTTGATGGATCTTTGGACTCACTCGTTTTTGAAAAGTTTGAGACATGCGAACCATGTCTATTGGTGTATACGCATGAAGAAACTCCATGCAGATGGATCATTTGGACTCACTTGATTTTGAATCACTTGAGATATGCAAATCATACCACATGGGCAAGATGACTGAAAAGCCTCGGTTTCAGTAAAATGGAACAAGATAGCAACTTGTTGGAAGTAACACATTTTGATGTGTGTAGTCCAATGAGTGCTGAGGCATGCAGTGAATATCGTTATGTTCTTACTTCACAGATGATTCGAGTAGATGTTGAATATATTTACTTGATGAAACACAAGTCTGAATTATTGAATGGTTCAAGTAATTTCAGAGTGAAGTTGAAGATCATCGTGACAAGAGGATAAAATGTCTATGATAAGATCATAGAGATGAGTATCTGAGTTACGAGCTTTGGCACGCAATTAAGACATTGTGGAAATTGTTTCACAATTAATACCGCCTGGAACACCATAGTTTGATGGTGTGTCCGAACATCATAGTTGCACCCTATTAGATATGGTGCGTACCATGATGTCTCTTATCGAATTACCACTATCGTTCATGGGTTAGGCATTAGAGACAACCGCACTCACTTTAAATAGGGCACCACGTAATTCCGTTGAGATGACACCGTATGAATTATGGTTTAGAGAAACCTAAGTTGTCGTTTCTTAAAGGTTGGGGCTGCGACGCTTATGTGAAAAAGTTTCAGGATTGATAAGCTCGAACCCAAAGCGGATAAAATACATCTTCATAGGACACCCAAAACAGTTGGGTATACCTCCTAATTCAGATCCGAAAGCAATATGGATTGTTTCTTGAATCGGGTCCTTTCTCGAGGAAAGGTTTCTCTCGAAAGAGTTGAGTGGGAGGATGGTGGAGACTTGATGAGGTTATTGAACCGTCACTTCAACTAGTGTGTAGCAGGGCATAGGAAGTTGTTCCTGTGGCACCTACACCAATTGAAGTATAAGCTTATGATAGTGATCATGAAGCTTCGGATCAAGTCACTACCGAACCTCGTAGGACGACAAGGACGCGTACTACTTCGGAGTGGTACGGTGATCCTGTCTTGAAGGTCATGTTGCTGGACAACAATGAACCTACGAGCTATGGAGAAGCGATGGTGGGCCCAAATTTCGACAAATGGTTAGAAGCCATGAAATCCGAGATAGGATCCATGTATCAGAACAAAGCATAGACTTTGGTGGACTTACCCGATGATCAACAAGCCATTGAGATAAATGGATCTTTAAGAAGAAGACGGACGTGGACGGTAATGTCACCATCTATGAAGCTCGACTTGTGGCGAAGAGTTTTTCACAAGTTCAAGGAGTTGACTACGATGAGATTTTCTCATCCGTAGCGATGCTTAAGTCCGTCAGAATTATGTTAGCATTAGCTGCATTTATGAAATCTGGCAGATGGATGTCAAGACGAGTTTCCTTACCAGTTTTCGTGAGGAAAGGTTGTATGTGATACAATCAAGAAAGTTTTTGTCGATCCTAAGGATGCTAAAAGGTATGCTAGCTCCAGCGATCCTTCCATGGACTGGAGTAAGCATCTCGGAGTTGGAATGTGCACTTTGATAAGATGATCAAAGATTTTAGGTTTATACAAAGTTTATGAGAAACTTGTATTTCCAAAGAAGTGAGTGGGAGCACTATAGAATTTCTGATGAGTATATGTTGTTGACATATTGCTGATCAGAAATGATGTAGAATTTCTAAAAAGCATATAGGGTTATTTGAAAGGTGTTTTTCAAATAGAAAACCTGGATTAAGCTACTTGAACGTTGAGCATCAAGATCTATAAGGATAGATCAAAAACGCTTAATGGTACTTTCAAATGAGCATATACCTTGACATGATCTTGAAGGTGTTCAAGATGGATCAGTCAAAGAAGGAGTTCTTGCCTGAGTTGTAAGGTACGAAGTTAAGACTTAAAGCTCGACCACGGCAGAATAGAGAGAAAGGACGAAGGTCGTCCCCTATGCTTAAGACGTAGGCTCTACAGTATGCTATGCTGTGTACCGCACCTGAAGTGTGCCTTGCCATGAATCGGTCAAGGGGTACAAGAGTGATCCAAGAATGGATCACAGGACAGCGGTCAAAGTTATCCTTAGTAACTAGTGGACTAAGGAATTTTCTCGATTATGGAGGTGGTAAAAGAGTTCGTCGTAAAGGGTTACGTCGATGCAAGCTTAACACCTATCCGGATAGCTCTGTTAAGAGATACCGGATGCGTATAATGGAGCAACAATTTAGAATAGCTCCAAGTAGAACATTTATTTGGAATAGCTCCAAATAGAGCGTGGTAGCTGCATCTAGGAGATGACATAGAGATTTGTAAAGCACACACGGATCTAAAAGGTTCAGACCCGTTGACTAAAACCTCTCTCACAAGAAGAACATGATCAAACCCCAGATCTCATTGAGTCTTAATCACATGAAGATGTGAACTAGTTTAGTGACACTAGTAAACTCTTTGGATGTTGGTCACATGGTGATGTGATATGTCAGTGTTAATCACATGGTGATGTGAACTAGATTATTGACTCTAGTGCAAGTGGGAGACTGTTGGAAATATGCCCTAGAGGCAATAATAAAAGTGTTATTATTATATTTCTTTGTTCATGATAATAGTCTTTTATTCATGCTATAACTGTATTATCCGGAAATCGTAATACACGTGTGAATACATAGACCACAATATGTCCCTAGTGAGCCTCTAGTTGACTAGCTCGTTGTGATCAACAGATAGTCATGGTTTCCTGGCTATGGACATTGGATGTCGTTGATAACGGGATCACATCATTAGGAGAATGATGTGATGGACAAGACCCAATCCTAAGCCTAGCACAAAGATCGTGTAGTTCGTATGCTAAAGCTTTTCTAATGTCAAGTATCTTTTCCTTAGACCATGAGATTGTGCAACTCCCGGATACCGTAGGAATGCTTTGGGTGTACCAAACGTCACAACGTAACTGGGTGGCTATAAAGGTGCATTACAGGTATCTCCGAAAGTGTCTGTTGGGTTGGCACCAATCGAGACTGGGATTTGTCACTCCGTGTAAACGGAGAGGTATCTCTGGGCCCACTCGGTAGGACATCATCAGAATGTGCACAATGTGACCAAGGGGTTGATCACGGGATGATGTGTTACGGAACGAGTAAAGAGACTTGCCGGTAACGAGATTTAACAAGGTATCGGTATACCGACGATCGAATCTCGGGCAAGTACAATACCGCTAGACAAAGGGAATTGCATACGGGATTGATTAAGTCCTTGACATCGTGGTTCATCTGATGAGATCATCGTGGAACATGTGGGAGCCAACATGGGTATCCAGATCCCGCTGTTGGTTATTGACCAGAGAACGTCTCGGTCATGTCTGCATGTCTCCCGAACCCGTAGGGTCTACACACTTAAGGTTCGATGACGCTAGGGTTATAAAGGAAGTTTGTATGTGGTTACCGAATGTTGTTCGGAGTCCCGGATGATATCCCGGACGTCACGAGGAGTTCCGGAATGGTCCGGAGGTAAAGATTTATATATGGGAAGTCCTGTTTTGGTCACCGGAAAAGTTTCGGGGGTTATCGGTAACGTACCGGGACCACCGGGAGGGTCCCGGGGGTCCACCAAGTGGGGCCACAAGCCCCGGAGGCTTGCATGGGCCAAGAGTGGTGAGGGACCAGCCCCTGAGTGGGCTAGTGCACCTCCCACAAAGCCCAAGGGGCAGCTAGGAGGAAAAAAGGGGGAAACCCTAGGCTTAGATGGGCCTAAGGCCCACCCTAGGGGGCGCCTCCCTCTCTCCCCCTCTTGGCCGCCTCCCCTTTCCCATCTAGGGCTGCCGCCCCCCCTTAGGGGTGGGAACCCTAGAGGGGGAACACCCTCCTCCCTCTCCCCTATATATAGTGAGGCCTAGGGCTGCCCATACACACGTGATTTGATCTCTCGTTGGTGCAGCCCTGCGTCTCTTCTTCCTCCTCTTCTGTGGTGCTTGGCGAAGCCCTGCAGGATAGCCACGCTCCTCCACCACCACCACGCCATTGTGCTGCTGCTGGATGGAGTCTTCCCCAACCTCTCCCTCTCTCCTTGCTAGATCAAGGCATGGGAGACGTCACCGGGCTGTACGTGTGTTGAACGCGGAGGTGCCGTCCGTTCGGCACTTGGTCATCGGTGATTTGGATCACGACGAGTACGACTCCATCAACCCCGTTCACTTGAACGCTTCCGCTTAGCGATCTACAAGGGTATGTAGATGCACTCTCCTTCCCCTTGTTGCTGGTCTCTCCATAGATAGATCTTGGTGATACGTAGGAAAAATTTTGAATTTCTGCTACGTTCCCCAACAGGAGGGGGCGGCCGGCCAAGGAGGGCGCGCCAAGGAGGAGTCCTACTCCCACCGGGAGTAGGACTCCCTTCTTTCCTAGTTGGAGAAGGAGAAGGGGGGAGAAGGAGGAAGAGGGGAAGGAAAGGGGGGGCGCCGCCCCCCTCTCCTTGTCCTATTCGGACTAGGAAGGGGAGGGGGCGCAGCCCACCTCTTGCCTCCTCTCCTCTTCTCCCTTAGGGCCCATGAAGGCCCAATAACCCCCGAGAGGGTTCCGGTAACACCCCGGTGCTCCGGTAAAATCCCGATTTCACCCGGAACCATTCCGATATCAAAATATAGGCTTCCAATATATCAATCTTTATGTCTTGACCATTTCGAGACTCCTCGTCATGTCCGTGATCACATCCGGGACTCCGAACAACCTTCGGTACATCAAAACTTATAAACTCATAATAAAACTGTCATCGTAATGTTAAGCGTGCGGACCCTACGAGTTTGAGAATTATGTAGACATGACCTAGAACTATTCTCGATCAATAACCAATAGCGGAACCTGGATGCTCATATTGGCTCCTACATATTCTACGAAGATCTTTATCGGTCAAACCGCATAACAATATACTTTGTTCCCTTTGTCATCGGTATGTTACTTGCCCGAGATTTGATCGTCGGTATCCAATACCTAGTTAAATCTCGTTACCGGCAAGTCTCTTTACTCGTTACGTAATGCATCATTCCGTAACTAACTCATTAGCTACATTTCTTGCAAGGCTTATAGTGATGTGCATTACCGAGAGGGCCCAGAGATACCTCCCCGACAATCGGAGTGACAAAACCTAATCTCGAAATACGCCAACCTAACATGTACCTTCGGAGACACCTGTAGATCTCCTTTATAATCACCCAGTTACGTTGTGATGTTTGGTAGCACACAAAGTGTTCCTCCGGTAAACGGGAGTTGCATAATCTCATAGTTACAGGAACATGTATAAGTCATGAAGAAAGCAATAGCAACATACTAAACGATCAAGTGCTAGGCTAACGGAATGGGTCATGTCAATCACATCATTCTCCTAATGATGTGATCCCGTTAATCAAATGACAACACATGTCTATGTTTAGGAAACATAACCATCTTTGATTAATGAGCTAGTCAAGTAGAGGCATACTAGTGACGTTATGTTTGTCTATGTATTCACACATGTATCATGTTTCCGGTTAATACAATTCTAGCATGAATAATAAACATTTATCATGATATGAGGAAATAAATAATAACTTTATTATTGCCTCTAGGGCATATTGCCAGATGTTCTTAACATCGTCAGTTGCATCAGCAGTAGGCCTGGCGCCCAGCGGTGCTTCCAGGACGTAATTCTTCTGTGCAGCAATGAGGATAATCCTCAGGTTACGGACCCAGTCCGTGTAATTGCTACCATCATCTTTCAACTTTGCTTTCTCAAGGAACGCATTAAAATTCAACGGAACAACAGCACGAGCCATCTATCTACAACAAACATAGACAAGCAAAATACTATCAGGTACTAAGTTCATGATAAATTTAAGTTCAATTAATCATATTACTTAAGAACTCCCACTTAGACGGACATCTCTCTAGTCATCTAAGTGATCACGTGATCCAAATCAACTAAACCATGTCCGATCATCACATGAGATGGAGTAGTTTCAATGGTGAACATCACTATGTTGATCATATCTACTATATGATTCACGTTCGACCTTTCGGTCTCCGTGTTCCGAGGCCATATCTGTTATATGCTAGGCTCGTCAAGTTTAACCTGAGTATTCCGCGTGTGCAACTGTTTTACACCCGTTGTATTTGAACGTAGAGCCTATCACACCCGATCATCACGTGGTGTCTCAACACGAAGAACTTTCGCAACGGTGCATACTCAGGAAGAACACTTCTTGATAATTTTTAGTGAGAGATCATCTTAAAATGCTACCATCCATCAAAGAAAGATAAGATGCATAAAGGATAAATATCACATGCAATCAATATAAGTGATATGATATGGCCATCATCATCTTGTGCTTGTGATCTCCATCTCCGAAGCACCGTCGTGATCACCATCGTCACCGGCGCGACACCTTGATCTCCATCGTAGCATCGTTGTCGTTATGCCATCTATTGCTTCTACAACTATCGCTACCGCTTAGTGATAAAGTAAAGCAATTATAGGGCGTTTGCATTTCATACAATAAAGCGACAACCATATGGCTCCTGCCAGTTGCCGATAACTTCGGTTACAAAACATGATCATCTCATACAATAAAATATAGCATCACGTCTTGACCATATCACATCACAACATGCCCTGCAAAAACAAGTTAGACGTCCTCTACTTTGTTGTTGCAAATTTTACGTGGCTGCTACGGGCTGAGCAAGAACCGTTCTTACCTACGCATCAAAACCACAACGATAGTTCGTCAAGTTAGTGCTGTTTTAACCTTCACAAGGACCGGGCGTGGCCACACTCGGTTCAACTAAAGTTGGAGAAACAGACACCCGCTAGTCACCTGTGTGCAAAGCACGGCGGTAAAACCAGTCTCGCGTAAGCGTACACGTAATGTCGGTCCGGGCCGCTTCATCCAACAATACCGCTGAACCAAAGTATGACATGCTGGTAAGCAGTATGACTTGTATCGCCCACAACTCACTTGTGTTCTACTCGTGCATATAACATCAACGCATAAAACCTAGGCTCGGATGCCACTGTTGGGGAACGTAGTAATTTCAAAAAAATCCTACGCACACGCAAGATCATGTTGATGCATAGCAACGAGAGGGGAGAGTGTTGTCCACGTATCCTCATAGACCGTAAGCGGAAGCGTTATGACAACGTGGTTGATGTAGTCGTACGTCTTCACGATCCGATCGATCCAAGCACCGAACGTACGGCACCTCCTGTTGGGGAATGTAGTAATTTCAAAAAAATTCCTACGCACACGCAAGATCATGGTGATGGTATAGCAACGAGAGGGGAGAGTGTTCATCCACGTACCCTCGTAGACCGTAAGCGGAAGCGTTAGCACAACGCGCTTGATGTAGTCGTACGTCTTCACGATCCGACCGATCCAAGCACCGAACGTACGGGGCCTCCGAGTTCAGCACACGTTTAGCTCGATGACGATCTCCAGCCTCCGATCCAGCAAAGCTCCGGAGATGAGTTCCATCAGCACGACGGCGTGGTGACGATGATGATGTTCTACCGGCGCAGGGCTTCGCCTAAACGCCGCGACGATATGACCGAGGTGGAATATGGTGGAGGGGGGCACCGCACACGGCTAAGGAACGATCCGTAGATCAACTTGTGTGTCTATGGGGTGCCCCCCCGCCCCCGTATATAAAGGAGCAAGGGGGGAGGCCGGCCGGCCCTTGGGGCGCGCCAAGGAGGGGGGAGTCCTCCTCCTAGTGGGAGTAGGACTCCCCTTTCCTAGTCCAACTAGGAAGGAGGAAGGGGGAAGGAAAGAGGGGGAGAGGGAGAGGGAAAGAGGGGCCGCGCCCCCCTCCCCTAGTCCAATTCGGACTCCCCTTGGGAGGGGGCGCGCCACCTCCTGGGCTGCTGCCCTCTCTCTCCCCTCAGGCCCACTAAGGCCCAGTACTTCCCGGGGGGGTTCCGGTAACCCTTCCGACACTCCGGTTTTCTCCGAAATCACCCGGAACACTTCCGGTGTCCGAATATAGTCGTCCAATATATCAATCTTTATGTCTCGACCATTTCGAGACTCCTCGTCATGTCCGTGATCACATCCGGGACTTCGAAAAAACTTCAGTACATCAAAACTTATAAACTCATAATAAAACTGTCATCGTAACGTTAAGCGTGCGGACCCTACGGGTTCGAGAACTATGTAGACATGACCTAGAACCATTCTCGGTCAATAACCAATAGCGGGACTTGGATGCCCATATTGGTTCCTACATATTCTATGAAGATCTTTACCAGTCAAACCACATAACAACATACGTTGTTCCCTTTGTCATCGGTATGTTACTTGCCCGAGATTTGATCGTCGGTATCCAATACCTAGTTCAATCTCGTTACCGGCAAGTCTCTTTACTCGTTCCGTAATACATCATCTTATAACTAACTCATTAGTTACAATGCTTGCAAGGCTTAGGTGATGAGTATTACCGAGAGGGCCCAGAGATACCTCTCCGACAATCGGAGTGACAAAACCTAATCTCGAATTATGCCAACCCAACATGTACCTTCGGAAACACCTGTAGAGCATCTTTATAATCACCCAGTTACGTTGTGACGTTTGATAGTGTCGTGGGAAACGAGCATCTATGGGGCAGAGCCCCTTTTCGGTCCGGCAGGGAGCGGAGGCCGCACGAAGAGCGGATCGAGGCGGAGCACGTGAGCGATTTTTACCCAGCTTCGGAGCTCTCCGGGGAGATAATACTCGTACTGCTGCTTTGTGGCTGTATTGCGTTCTTTCTTGAGAGCGTGGGTGTGTTCTAGTTTCGAATGAGTCCCACCTCCACTACGTTGCGCATGGGCCTCCTTTTATAGGCTAAAGGGGTCACCGACAGGTGGCAATGCATGCAGGGGTAAAAGTGTAAAAAGGGTGGTTGGTACAACTGCTTCTACAGTGCACCCTACCTAACTCTGACGACAGGGGACAAGAGCATTTAATGCCCGTCCGTGTCGCCCAAACAGTGCAGAAAAGCGACCGTTAGGGGCGCCACCGTTCGCCACGATGGCCATCTCGTCTTCTCCACTCGCCACCTCGCACCGCTTGGCTGCACAACCCCTCGCCACGTGCGCCTGGAACGGTCCTGTGGCGACACGTTGACGAATGTGCTGGAGCATGGACGCAGAGTGGTGGCTTCGCCGCGGCAAGCGCCTTGCCGCGGTCGTTGTCTTGTCGCGCCTGGAAGCTTGTCGCTCGCCGGGTCTTGCCGGGACGCGCGGCGCGTCGCGGTAAGTTACTTGAAATGTCTTGGCTGGCCTTCCCCGCAAGCTCCTCTTGCCGGGGCCTTGTCCTCCCCGGCAAGCTCCTCTTGCCGGGGCCTTGTCTTCTCAGTTAAAACACTTTGTTCTTGAATGGCTCCAATAGGAACTATGGAGGATCTTGGCGGGCACCCGGTAAGCCTTGCCGCGGGGCGCTGCGACTGCCCGTGCACAAGTTCGGGATACTAAGGTACCCCTACTTTAGTACACCGACAGGAGCCCCCGGGCTTGGGCCATACACGGTGCCGAGCGCTGTTGGGCCAGGCCCAAAACAGGGTACGGGCACGCGCGGCCTGGGTTCACACCGTATCTAACTCCGTATCCACCGCGCCCTCCCGTAACGGCACGCGTCAAATGCGGCGTCGTGGGAGAGATCGTGGGTGATTCTTTATTCGGAAAAAGCGTAACGTTCGCCTCCTCCTCTTTATAAGCAGGGGAAATAGTGGCCGTTCCCCACCTTCGCACTCGCAGTTCCAATCTCAGAAATATCCACCGCTCCCCTCCGCTTCCAAAGCCGAAAGAGAGCAGCGCTCCGCCCCCCGTCGCCGCCGTCGCCGCCAGCGCCCTCGATCTCCCCACCGCCTCCGCCATGGCTCCGAAGACCGGGAAGAGTGCGAAATCGGCCGAGGCGCTGCGGCTTGAGGCGCTGCGGAAGGAGCAGGCAACCTTCCCCCCTGAGCTCTCCGCGAAGGAGCTGAGGGAATGGTTCTATCTCTTCTGGTTGACGGAGACGCAAGCGCATCCGCGCACGCAGGTACTCTCCGCCGCCGCTTCTGCTTCGAAAAGGTGTCCAAAGGGATACCCCTTCTTCGCTCTGTTTTTCTACTGCGGGCTCTACCCGCCCTTCTCTGATTTCTTTTGCGATATCATGAACACCTACGGGTTTCATCTCCTTGATTTCACCCCCAACGCCGTTCTGACCATGGCAGTTTTCGCACATCTCTGCGAGAACTTTGTCGGCATCCACCCAAACGTAGCCCTTTTCCGCCACTACTTCATGCCCCGGGTCGAGAGAGGAGAGCCCTTAGCTGGCGGGATCGCCTGGATCTCGAGAGCCGGCATGAAGGAGGTCTATCTGGAAGGAGAGCTCCGCAGCAAATGGGAGGAGTGGAGGGCGGAATGGTGTTGGATTGTTGATGAGAACCCGCAGCCGTTCACTGCCCTGCGCCAAACTCCAGCAGTGCGCGGTAACGATTGGAGCGCCCTGGCAGCAGACGATGCTAGACTGAAGATCGCCACCACCCGGATCTTGCGACTCAGGCTTGCCGGGCTCACTGTTGGCGCCGTTGGCGCGGACTTTCTTCGTCGCCGCATTGCCCCCCTGCAGGAGAGGGGGAGACCCGCCTGGCTGTTCGGGGGTCCGGCGGATATCATGAGGCTGCGCCTGGGCCTCAACTCCAATTTTACTGTCTTGGAGTTGGATGGGACGCTCAAGGAGCTGTTCAAGCACGACCCCAACCATCCCGAGTGGTTCAGGCTGCCACAGGGTGTCGTCCCGTTGTGCAATACCTCCTCGCTTGATCGCATCCGCGCAATGATGCCGGAGTGCGACTCGCATGGAATTATTCCAACTTGGCAGGAGCCCGCCGACGACGTAGTGCAGCAGTTCTTCGACAGTTTGGTGGAGGTGGCGGTCCGCGCCGATGAGCAGAGACTCCTCACCCGCGACACCACCGATGACGAGATGCGGCGCATCGCCACCAGGGTGGAAGAGGCGGCGGCGTCCGCTGCCGCGGGTGAATTTGGGTTCACTGTGGAAGAGGCAGAGGCAGCTGAGGTGGCAAGCCTTGCCGATCGAGACGAGCTTGTCGGGGAGGTCGTCGGCGAGGGAGAGCCCGAAGCCGGATCGATCGAGCCCGCCGAGGGTGCAAGCGGCCAGCCGTCTTCAAGCAACTTGCCGCAAGCGGAGCTCCCAGTGCAGCCCCCAGCTCCACAAGAAGGCGCCTCCACAGGACCGGAGACATAGCAGGGCGGCAGGCGGGCCAACAGCCGCCGCGCCGCGGGACACACTCCACCGCGACAAGCACCGTTGCCACGGGAGCATCTCACACTGCGCCGGCAACTGGAGCGGGGTCCTCTCAGGCCGCCGCTTCTGATCCTGCCGCAGCTCCCGCCAAGTGGCCAAGGGAGCCTACTCCTCCGCCTCGTCGTGCTGAAAGAGTACCAGACTTCGACCTCTCCGCGCTCAGCTCCGACGAGGAGGAAGAAGAGGAGTAAGTTTCTCTGTTGTGTTTGTATTTCTTCATTTCTTGCTGTTTCTTGTCTTGTATCTGATCTTTTTTTCTTCTGAACCTTGTTCCTTTTCAGGACTCTGGCCCAGAGAGCGGCGAAGAGAGCCAAGGTCCCCGTGGTTGTCATCGAGGATGATCCTGCTATGATGACAGAGGGCACGCCCGAGACCACCTTGTCGGACCCGGCAATTACTCCTCGAAGCAGCCCCCAGCGCAGCCCCCAGTGTAAGTATATAATTTTACTTCCCGCTGTCAGGCGCGCATGGGTGTTCTTTCCTTGCCGATATCTTGATTGTTGGTTTGCTTGTGTAGGAGCAGAACAGGCCCACCAGGAACAACCAGAAGCCGCTCCTGAGGTGCTATCTGCTTCAACTACACCGCCAAGGGATGATTCCCCGGCGAGGGAGCGCTCTCCGGCAAGGGAGAGGTCCCCGGCAAGGGGCAGTTCTCCGGCAAGGGACGGGACCAATGATCCCCCGGTGGTGGAGCCCATGACTACAGAGCCCAGCGCAGGTAATCCTTCTTGTCGGAAAACTTCCCTTGGGTTTTTCTTATTCTGATCTTCTTTTTGGATATTTGCTTGACTTTCTCTCCCTCTTCCTGCCTTCAGATCCTCCCTCCATGGAGCTGATGGAGACCGAGGCCACCGGCGAGGAGAACATGCGCGGCAACACTGACGATGTCGCCGCCACCGAAGAAGAGGCCGGCGCTGATGATCCCGCCGACGAAGAGGCCGCCAAGGCTGCCGGCGCGGGAGCTGGCGAGGGATCCGGCGATCACACTGACGACCCTGGGGCCGCAGGAGCGCAGGGCGCTACGCCGACCGCCGATCCCTCCACCGCTGACACAGCGCAAAGCTCCGAAGAGCCCCAGCCCGGCGCTTACTTGAAGGCCGGCGACGGTATCTTCATCAAGCTCCCCTGGGCTTCGAGCTCCAGGGCGCCGGTTGAAGGAGAGGTTTTTGATGGAGAAGTGCTTGCCTTCGCTGGGTTGACAATGGTCGACACGCCAAGCAGCAGCAGCGGCGAGCCTGAGGAGGAACAGCTGCTGCGGAGGCTGTTGTCGCTCTACCGCGCCCGACAAGCCAAACTGGAGTCTCGGGAAGCGCTTGTCGCGCAGGCGGGGGTTGACATTGAGAAGCATGCGGAGGAGCTTCAGAGTCGCAACCAAGAGGCCCTCCGGTCCATCGCAGAGGAGAGGGCGCAGCTTGTCAAGGCGCGGAAGGCTTTCATCCTCGAGAAGGCAGAAGCCGAAGAGCAACAGCGACTTGCCGCCGAGGAGCTGTCCGTGCGGGAAGGCGAACTGACACATCGGAAAGTCAATCTGGACAGCTATGAGGAGGAGCTTGCCGCGCGCGAGGAGACACTTGGCGGGGCCCTCAAGGAAGCGAAGGATGCTGCTGCAGCTGCCGAGGCTGCCAAGAAGGAGCTGGAGGTGAAGGTGACGCAGCTAGAAGCCACTCTCAAGGCGAAGAATGAAGAGCTTGCCGCGCTCCAGCGCGAGCGCGAGAAGGACGCCCTTGCCCATGGTGAGCTGCAGGGTCATCTCCTCGAGAGGGGCAAAGAGCTGAGCGCCGCCAAAGACTCAAATGCTGATCTGGAGCTAAAGCTGGCCACGCTGACTGAGACGCTGGACGGCGCCAAGAAGCGGGTGGAGGACTTGAAAGGGGAGATCAAGGCCAATAAGGCGCTGCTGACGAGGGCCGCCGAAACCCAGAACACCTTCAGGAGTACCGTGGAGCTCTGGACGGAGGGCCTCGTCAACATCGCTGCAGTCATCGACGAGGAGCTGACGCAGCTGGAACTGGAGGGCTTCGGGTACTCCTCCGACGAGAACCTCCAGCCCAGCGTCAAGCTCACTCTGTTCTTCAAGGGCGTGGCGACGGCCCTCCAGTAGCTCCGGGAAAGGATCCCAAAGCAACTGGCCGACGAGTCGCGCACGATCTGCGCCAGAGTTCTGGAGAAGGTGTTGGTGAAGGTGGTCTTCCGCAATCCGGGCCTCAACCTCACCAACGTCCTCAAGAAGCTGCCGGCGGGTGCTGATCTTGAAGAGCTCAAGGACCTTGTCGCACCCATTGTGGACAAGGTGAATGAAGTCAGGAGGGTCGACGGCGGTCGCGTAGATTAGGCCGCGTGTTTTCTCCTTTCCTTGCCGCTGCCCTTTATGTTACGAGAACAATTCAGTCAGTGCTGCGACAAGTTACCTTTGTAATATAACTTTATCTTGGGCAGTATTTGCTATGTTATTTCCTTTACTTGATTCCTTCCTTTGTACGTTTTTACCCTACGCTTTTAGGGAACTTGCTGGCGCAGGCACCCTTGCCGCGAGCGCTGAGTGCGGAACATCAGCACCCTGCTGGCGGTGCTGCTTCCGGCAAGAAACCTTGTCGCAACTAGTCGCAGCACACTTAAGTTGTTGAGCGGACTCGAAACAAAATAAGGGCGCAACTAGCTACGAGTTGGTTCCTCCACGCACAGGTTTTCCATACAAAGCACAGTCGTTCAAGGAAGATAACTTAAAAAAAAATTAAAACTGGTTGTGCTCAAACTTTGGCAACTTAGCTTTTCTGTCGCTTGCGTCCCGGCAAGGCGATACTTTTCTTGAACGACGCCTGGTCCACACCATTATCTCCTCCTTCCCCCCCCCCCCCGGTGAACTTGTGGGCGAGGGAACCTTCCTTTTTCTTGAAAGAAAGAAAGAAGAGAAAATAAAGATATGGAGCCTTAAGACTCGTTATTGCTTACCGGGGGCAAGTGCTGCACAAAGCGTCAGATAATACATGCAAAAAATAGAAAGCATGAAATTGACAAGATGTGCGGAGCATATGATCTTTATTTATGCGCGGGATCTGCGCCCGGCTTTGTACAAAGGGTTACATGCAACAGCGGCAAGGCTTGTACAAAAGGATGGTTGCCGGAACAGGTTCCGGCAACCGCGCCTTATGGGTAAAACTTACGAAGATGCTCAATGTTCCAGGAGTTGCTCACCGGAAAGCCATCTTCGGTCTCAAGGCGGACAGCGCCAGGCCTAGTGACTCGCTTTACCCGATAAGGGCCTTCCCACTTCGGCGTCAACTTGTTGGAATTCTTGGCGGATTGAACGCGCCGAAGAACAAGGTCGCCTTCCTCGAGACTTCTGGCATTAACTTTGCGGCTATGGTAGCGGCGCAAAGCTTGCTGGTATCGAGCAGCTCGTACAACAGCCTGAAGACGATCTTCCTCAAGGAGCAGCACGTCATCTTGTCGCAGCTGCTCTTGCTCAAGCTCATCATAGGCGAGCACTCGAGGCGATCCGTATACGAGTTCCGTGGGGAGAACTGCCTCTGCTCCATAGACTAGAGCGAAAGGTGTCCGGCCAGTGGCTCGATTTGGCTTCGTCCTGATCGACCAAAGAACCACCGGCAGCTCCTTGATCCAGTTCTTTCCGCACTTGCGTAGCCTGTCGAAAGTTCTGGTCTTGAGCCCGCGCAGCACTTCAGCGTTTGCCCTCTCCGCTTGACCGTTGCTTCTCGGGTGAGCAACAGAAGCGAAGTAGACCTTGGCGCCAAGATCTTGGACGTACCGCATGAAGGTGCGACTCGTGAATTGCGTGCCGTTGTCTGTGATGATCCTGTTAGGGACTCCGAAACGGCAAACGATCGACCTGAAGAACTTGACTGCTGACTGTGCTGTCACCTTCCTCACTGCTTCCACTTCCGGCCACTTTGTGAACTTGTCGATTGCAACATACAAGAACTCAAAGCCCCCGACAGCTCGGGGAAAAGGGCCGAGAATGTCGAGCCCCTAGACCGAAAATGGCCAGGATAAAGGGATCGTCTGGAGAGCTTGAGCTGGCTGGTGTATCTGTTTGGAGTGGAACTGGCACGCTTCACACTTGGTTACTTGTGCAGTTGCATCCTGGAGAGCTGTCGGCCAAAAGAAACCTTGCCGGAATGCTTTGCCGGCAAGTGCTCTTGCGCCAATGTGATGACCACATATGCCTCCATTTATCTCCGCCAATAGCCTCTGTCCATCTTCCCGAGGAATGCACTTCAATTTCACTCCGTTGAATCTTCTTCTGTACAGTATGTCGTCGACAAACTGGTACATACTTGATTGCCGGGCTACTCTCTCCGCTTCTTCTTGCTCTTCGGGAAGTTCTCCTGTCTGAAGGAAACGGACAATCTGCTGTGCCCATGCTGGAGCTTGGGGCTCGACAACAAGGGCTAAAGGCACAAATGTTGCTGCGGGAACATGTGCTTCTACGGCAAGAACCTGTGGCCCAGCCGGAGCTTGATGTTCCCCGACAAGCTTGCCGGAGCAAAACTTGTCGGGAGCGTCTGCTTCCACGGAGCAAACCCTAGGGCTTGTCGGAGCAGACTGCTCCTCAGCACTCTTTGTGTTGATCTTGGGGACCTTCTTTGCGGCGGCTTCGGGGAGCTCTGCCGGAAAGTAGTCACCGGAAATCAACTTCCTCTTCTTGTCCTGTCCAATTGATGGTGTTACAGATGGTTGAGTCAGCTTGAGCACAAAGATCCCTGGTTCCACAGGTAACTTGAGTGCGGCGCACTTTGACAGGCCATCTGCAATGTCGTTCTGAGCTCTCGGAACATGTTCCATCTGCAGGCCGTCAAAGTGTTCTTCCAACTTTATCACTTCATCGATGTAAGCTTCCATCAATGGACTCTGATAGTCTTTGTTTACTTGACGGACGACAAGTTGCGAGTCACCCCTAACAATAAGCTTCTTGATCCCAAGGTCTGCCGCGATCCCGAGTCCAGCAAGCAAACCTTCATACTCTGCAGTATTGTTTGTTGCTTGCTCCTTGGGAAAGTGCATCTGGACCACGTACTTGAGGTGCTCTCCGGTGGGTGCGACAAGTAATACGCCCGCACCGGCGCCTTGCAGCGAGAAGGCACCATCAAAGTACATGATCCATTCTTTGCTTGCTTCCTTGACGGGGATGCTCGTCTCTGGAGTTTCTTCATCCTTGTCGCGGCCGCGGGGAGGCCTGTCTCCTTGCCGCTGCTTGGCCTTGCCGCGGCGTTCTCCCCTGCCGGGACGCTTCTTGCCGGATCCGCCAGTACCTTCCTGGGCCTTCTCCTTGTCGCGCCGCTCGTACTCAGCTTTCTGCTGCTCGACAAGCTGCTCAACTTTCTTGCAACTTTGGAGGTCGTGGCCCTTGGTACGGTGGATCTTGCAGTATTGCTTGTCGGAGCTACCCTGCTTGTCGGCGGTCGCCACAGGTTCTGCTTCCTTGGCGCCACCTCCGTTGCCGGACTGCTCGACAGCTACCACATCTTTGCCTTTCCTTCTTCTATTGTTCCGCCTCCGGTTTTTCTTTGCCGGAGCGGCATCCTCACTGTCAGACCCTCCTGCTCCTGCATTCTCTCCGGGGAGTTTCCTCCCTTCCTCAGCACGTGCACACTTGTCGGCCAGGGCATAGAGCTCGCCGACGTCCCTTATCTTGCACATCGCCATCTCCTCCCGCATCCTGCGGTTACGCACGTTCTGATGGAACGCGCTGATGACCGCGACAGGGTGGACATCTGGGATGTTGCGCTGCACTCGGCTGAATCTCTGAATGTACTTGCGCAGGGGCTCTCCTTCCTTCTGGGCGAGCAGATGAAGATCGCTCTCCTGTCCATGGGGCTTGTGGCCGCCTGTGAAGGCGCCGACAAACTGATGGCACAGATCCGCCCATGAAGAAATGGAGTCGTCCGGCAAGTGCATGAGCCAGGATCTGACATTGGGCTTGAGTACCAGTGGAAAGTAATTGGCAAGGATCTTCTCGTCGCGCCCCCCGGCAGCTTGCACCGCAATGGTGTAGATGCTGAGGAACTCCGACGGATGCAACCTGCCATCATACTTCTCTGGTACATCTGGCTTGAAGTTCTTGGTGTTGGGCCATTGGACTTGCCGCAGCTCACGAGTGAACGCAGGGCAACCTACCGTGTACGACAAGTCGCCTGGTTCCCCTGGCGCATGCATGTCAACAATGGGCCCAGCGCGCTGGTCTGACTGGTGCCGCGCTTCTCTTCGACGCTCGATGCGTGTACGAGCGTCCTCTTGCTGTCGTTCTTGAAGAACTTGGCGCTGATCTCGACGAGCTCGTGGATCCGATGACGCCGTGGAGTCGGTGTCGAGGTTGACCCGCCGAGTCGGCGATCTTGGCCTTCGGGGAGGGGAGTGCACGGTGGTCGCACCCCCACCAGTCTTGTCGCCATCGGCTTGCGCCTGGGCGTCTTGCCGCGGCTTCGGCGTGCTCGGTTGCCGGGGAGTGTCGCCGTTGGCGAAGCCGATGAGGCTCTGGATGGTGGCCCTCCAACCGTCGATCTTGTCCGCCGTCGGAGGGTAATCCAGGAGCAGTTGGGCTCGAGCTAACGCTTCTTCTGGAGTCTTTGGTGGCGGCGGCGAACGGTGCGAGGAGCGGGATATGCTCGGACTTCTAACTATGTTAGAAGGAGCAGGATCCCGTCCAGGCGACCGTGTCTTGCTCGTGCCAGCAAGTTGGCGTGCGTGCTGGTCTTGAGCATCTCGAGATCCGCCAGCTCGACCTTGGTCCAACGAGCGTATGGTACTGCGAGTACCATGACGCTGTCGGTCTCGCGCCTCCTGAGATGGGCGCGGTGCGTGTACGGACGCCGAAGTTTGCGCGACCTTGTCCTTGGACCTGGCGGCAGCTTGAGCTTCCTCGTAGGCGCTCGTTCGTCCGCCGCCGTCTATCCCACCGCCCGCTTGCTCCGGTGGCGGTGGAATCGATGTGGACAGAGCAGCCACCTCCAAAGCCTTCTTCTTCGGTGGCATATCGATGAAGATGATGAGGAAGAAAACGAAGATCTGGCTCGCGTGAACGCCGGATCGGGTTCACACAACCTCGACGCCCCCTACCTAGCGCGCCAAAGATGTCGTGGGAAACGAGCACCTATGGGGCAGGGCCCCTTTTCGGTCTGGCAGGGAGCGGAGGCCGCACGAAGAGCGGATCGAGGCGGAGCACGCGAGCGATTTTTACCCAGCTTCGGAGCTCTCCGAGGAGATAATACTCCTACTGCTGCTTTGTGGCTGTATTGCGTTCTTGCTTGAGAGCGTGGGTGTGTTCTAGTTTCGAATGAGTCCCACGTCCACTACGTTGTGCATGGGCCTCCTTTTATAAGCTAAAGGGGTCACCGACAGGTGGCAACGCATGCAGGGGTAAAAGTGTAAAAAGGGTGGTTGGTACAACTGCTTCTACAGTGCACCCTACCTAACTCTGATGGCAGGGGACAAGAGCATTTAATGCCCGTCCGTGTCACCCAAACAATGCAGAAAAGCGACCGTTAGGGGCGCCACCGTTCGCCACGATGGCCATCTCATCATCTCCACTCGCCACCTCGCACCGCTTGGCTGCACAGCCCCTCGCCACGTGCGCCTGGAATGGTCCTGCGGCGACACGTTGACGAATGTGCTGGAGCATGGACGCAGAGTGGTGGCTTCGCCGCGGCAAGCGCCTTGCCGCGGTCGTTGTCTTGTCGCGCCCGGAAGCTTGTCGCTCGCCGGGTCTTGCTGGGACGCGCGACGCATCGCGGCAAGTTACTTGAAATGTCTTGGCTGGCCTTCCCGGCAAGCTCCTCTTGCCGGGGCCTTGTCCTCCCCGGCAAGCTCCTCTTGCCAGGGCCTTGTCTTCTCAGTTAAAACACTTTGTTCTTGAATGGCTCCAATAGGAACTACGGAGGATCTTGGTGGGCACCCGGCAAGCCTTGCCGCGGGGCGCTGCGACTGCCCGTGCACAAGTTCGGGATACTAAGGTACCCCTACTTTAGTACACCGACAGGTAGCACACAAAGTGTTCTTCCGGTAAACGGGAGTTGCACAATCTCATAGTTGCAGGAACTTTGTATAAGTCATGAAGAAAGCAATAGCAATATACTAAACGATCAAGTGCTAGGCTAACGGAATGGGTCATGTCAATCACATCATTCTCCTAATGATGTGATCCCATTAATCAAATGACAACACATGTCTATGGTTAGGAAACATAAACATCTTTGATTAATGAGCTAGTCAAGTAGAGGCATACTAGTGACTATATGTTTGTCTATGTATCCACACATGTATCATGTTTCCGGTTAATACAATTCTAGCATGAATAATAAACATTTATCATGATATGAGGAAATAAATAATAACTTTATTATTGCCTTTAGGGCATATTTCCTTCAGTATCCCACTTGCACTAGAGTCAGTAATCTAGATTACATAGTAATGATTCTAACACCCATGGAGTCTTGGTGCTGATCATGTTTTGCTCGTGAGAGAGGCTTAGTCAACGGGTCTGCAACATTCAGATCCGTATGTATCTTGCAAATCTCTATGTCTCCCACTTGGACTTGGTCCCGAATGGAATTGAAGTGTCTCTTGATGTGCTTGGTCGTCTTGTGAAATCTAGATTCCTTTGCCAAGGCAATTGCACCAGTATTGTCACAGAAGATCTTCATTGGTCCCGATGCACTAGGTATGACACCTAGATCGGAAATGAACTCCTTCATTTGCTGCTTCCGAAGCAGCTATGTACTCCGCTTCACATGTAGATCCCGCCACGACGCTTTGTTTAGAACTGCACTAACTTACAGCTCCACCGTTTAATAAAAACACGTATCCGGTTTGCGATTTAAAATCGTCCGATCAGTGTCAAAGCTTGCATCGACGTAACCATTTACGACTAGCTCTTTGTCACCTCCATATACGAGAAACATATCCTTAGTCCTTTTTAGGTATTTCAGGATGTTCTTGACCGCTGTCCAGTGATCCACTCCTGGATTACTTTGGTACCTTCCTGCCAAGCTTATTGCTAAGCATATGTCAGGTCTGGTACACAGCATTGCATACATGATAGAGCCTATGGCTGAAGCATAGGGAACATTTTTCATTTTCTCTCTATCTTCTGCTGTGGTCGGGTATTGAGTTTGACTCAACTTCACACCTTGTAGCATAGTCAAGAATCCTTTCTTTGCCTGATCCATTTTGAACTTTTTCAAAATTTTGTCAAGGTATTTGCTTTGTGAAAGTCCTATTAAGCGTCTTGATCTATCTCTATAGATCTTGATGCCCAATATGTAAGCAGCTTCACCGAGGTCTTTCATTGAAAAACTTTTATTCAAGTATCCCTTTATGCTATCCAGAAATTCTATATCATTTCCAATTAACAATATGTCATCTACATATAAAATTAGAAATGCTACAGAGCTCCCACTCACTTTCTAGTAAATACAGGCTTCTCCAAAAGTCTGTATAAAACCATATGCTTTGATCACACTATCAAAGCGTTTATTCCAACTCCGAGATGCTTGCACCAGTCCATAAATGGAACGCTGGAGCTTGCACACTTTGTTAGCACCTTTTGGATCAACAAAACCTTCCGGCTGCATCATATACAACTCTTCTTCTAGAAATCCATTCAAGAATGCAGTCTTGACATCCATTTGCCAAATTTCATAATCATGAAATGCAGCAATAGCTAACATGATTCGGACAGACTTAAGCATCGCTACGGGTGAGAAAGTCTCATCGTAGTCAACCCCTTGAACTTGTCGAAAACCTTTTGCAACAAGTCGAGCTTTATAGACAGTTACATTACCATCAGCGTCAGTCTTCTTCTTAAAAATCCATTTATTCTCAATGGCTTGCCGATCATCGGGCAAGTCAACCAAAGTCCACACTTTGTTTTCATACATGGATCCCATCTCAGATTTCATGGCCTCTAGCCATTTTGCGGAATCTGGGCTCATCATCGCTTCCTCATAGTTCGTAGGTTCATCATGGTCAAGTAACATGACTTCCAGAATAGGATTACCGTACCACTCTGGTGCGGATCTTACTCTGGTAGACCTACGAGGTTCAGTAGAAACTTGATCTGAAGTTTCATGATCATTATCATTAGCTTCCTCACTAATTGGTGTAGTTGTCACAGGAACCGGTTCTCGTGATGAACTACTTGTTGGGGAACCTAGTAATTTCAAAAAAATTCCTACGCACACGCAAGATTGTGGTGATGGTATAGAAATGAGAGGGGAGAGTGTTCGTCCACGTACCCTCGTAGACCGTAAGCGGAAGCGTTAGCACAACGCAGTTGATGTAGTCGTACGTCTTCACGATCCGACCGATCCAAGCACCGAACGTACGGAGCCTCCGAGTTCAGCACACGTTTAGCTCGATGACGATCTCCGGCCTCCGATCCAGCAAAGCTCCGGAGATGAGTTCTGTCAGCACAACGGCGTGGTGACGATGATGATGTTCTACCGGCACAGGGCTTCGCCTAAACCCCGCGACGATATGACCGAGGTGGAATATGGTGGAGGGGGGCACCGCACACGGCTAAGGAACGATCCGTAGATCAACTTGTGTGTCTATGGGGTTCCCCCGCCCCCGTATATAAAGGAGGGAGGGGGGAGGTGCGGCCGCCCCCCTAGGGGTGCGCCTACAGGAGTCCTACTCCCACCGGGAGTAGGACTCCCCCCTCTTGCCTTGGTGGCGAAGGAAAGGGGGGAGGGGAAAGAGGAAAGGGGGGCGCCGCCCCCCCTTCCTTGTCCTATTCGGACTAGGGGGGAGGGGCGCGCGGCCTGCCCTGGCCGGCCCTCCTCTTCTCCCTCTTGGCCCACTAAGGCCCATTATCCCCCGGGAGGGTTCCGGTAACCCCCCGGTGTTCCGGTAAAATCCCAATTTCACCCGGAACCATTCCGATGTCCAAACATAGGCTTCCAATATATCAATCTTTATGTCTCGACCATTTCGAGACTCCTCGTCATGTCCGTGATCACATCCGGGACTCCGAACAAACTTCGGTACATCAAAACTTATAAACTCATAGTAAAACTGTCATCGTAACGTTAAGCGTGCGGACCCTACGGGTTCGAGAACTATGTAGACATGACCTAGAACCATTCTCGGTCAATAACCAATAGCGGGACCTGAATTCCCATATTGGTTCCTACATATTCTACGAAGATCTTTATCGGTCAAACCGCATAACAACATACATTGTTCCCTTTGTCATCGGTATGTTACTTGCCCGAGATTCGATCGTCGGTATCCAATACCTAGTTCAATCTCGTTACCGGCAAGTCTCTTTACTCATTACGTAATACATCATTCCGTAACTAACTCATTAGCTACATTGCTTGTAAGGCTTATAGTGATGTGCATTACCGAGAGGGCCCAGAGATACCTCTCCGACAATCGAAGTGACAAAACCTAATCTCGAAATACGCCAACTCAACATGTACCTTTGGAGACACCTGTAGTACTCCTTTATAATCACCCAGTTACGTTGTGACGTTTGGTAGTACCCAAAGTGTTCCTCCGGTAAACGGGAGTTGCATAATTCTCATAGTTACAGGAACATGTATAAGTCATGAAGAAAGCAATAGCAGAATACTAAACGATCAAGTGCTAGGCTAACGGAATGAGTCATGTCAATCACATCATTCTTCTAATGATGTGATCCCACTAATCAAATGACAACACATGTCTATGGTTAGGAAACATAACCATCTTTTATTAATGATCTAGTCAAGTAGACGCATACTAGTGACTATAGTTTTGTCTATGTATTCACATATGTATCATGTTTCCGGTTAATACAATTCTAGCATGAATAATAAAAATTTATCATGATATGAGGAAATAAATAATAACTTTATTATTGCCTCTAGGGCATATTTCCTTCACTACTTTCCAATAAGGGAGTAGATACAGTTATCTCATCAAGTTCTACTTTCCTCCCACTCACTTCTTTCGAGAGAAACTCCTTCTCTAGAAAGGATCCATTCTTAGCAACGAATGTCTTGCCTTCGGATCTGTGATAGAAGGTGTACCCAACAGTCTCTTTTGGGTATCCTATGAAGACACATTTCTCCGATTTAGGTTCGAGCTTATCTGGTTGAAGTTTCTTCACATAAGCATCGCAGCCCCAAACTTTAAGAAACAACAACTTTGGTTTCTTGCCAAACCACAGTTCATAAGGCGTCGTCTCAACGGATTTTGATGGTGCCCTATTTAACGTGAATGCAGCCGTCTCTAAAGCATAACCCCAAAACGATAGCGGTAAATCAGTAAGAGACATCATAGATCACACCATATCAAGTAAAGTACGATTACGACATTCGGACACACCATTTCGTTGTGGTGTTCCAGGTGGCGTGAGTTGCGAAACTATTCCACATTGTTTCAAGTGTAGACCAAACTCGTAACTCAAATATTCTCCTCCACGATCAGATTGTAGAAACTTTATTTTCTTGTTACGATGATTTTCCACTTCACTCTGAAATTCTTTGAACTTTTCAAATGTTTCAGACTTGTGTTTCATTAAGTAGATATACCCATATCTACTTAAATCATCTGTGAAGGTGAGAAAATAACGATACCCGCCGCGAGCCTCAACATTCATTGGACCACAAACATCAGTATGTATGATTTCCAACAAATCAGTTGCTCGCTCCATAGTTCCGGAGAACGGCGTTTTAGTCATCTTGCCCATAAGGCACGGTTCGCAAGTACCAAGTGATTCATAATCTAGTGATTCCAAAAGCCCATCAGTATGGAGTTTCTTCATGCGCTTTACACCGATATGACCCAAACGGCAGTGCCACAAATAAGTTGCACTATCATTATCAACTCTACATATTTTGGATTCAACACTATGAATATGTGTATCACTACTATCGAGATTCAATAAAAATAGACCACTCTTCAAGGGTGCATGACCATAAAAGATATTACTCATATAAATAGAACAACCATTATTCTCTGATTTAAATGAATAACCGTCTCGCATCAAACAAGATCCAGATATAATGTTCATGCTCAACGCTGGCACCAAATAACAATTATTCAGGTCTAAAACTAATCCCGAAGGTAGATGTAGAGGTAGCGTGCCGACCGCGATCACATCGACTTTGGAACCGTTTCCCACGCGCATCGTCACCTCGTCCTTGGCCAGTGCTCACTTATTCCGTAGTCCCTGTTTCGAGTTGCAAATATTAGCAACAGAACCAGTATCAAATACACAGGTGCTACTACGAGCTCTAGTTAGGTACACATCAATAACATGTATATCACATATACCTTTGTTTACTTTGCCATCCTTCTTATCCGCCAAATACTTGGGGCAGTTCCGCTTCCAGTGACCAGTCTGCTTGCAGTAGAAGGACTCGGTTTCAGGCTTAGGTCCAGACTTGGGTTTCTTCTCTTGAGCAGCAACTTGCTTACTGTTCTTCTTGAAGTTCCCCTTCTTCTTCCCTTTGCCCTTTTTCTTGAAACTAGTGGTCTTGTTGACCATCAACACTTGATGCTCCTTCTTGATTTCTACCTCCGCAGTTTTTAGCATTGCAAAGAGCTCGGGAATAGTCTTGTTCATCCCTTGCATATTATAGTTCATCACAAAGCTCTTGTAGCTTGGTGGCAGTGATTGGAGAATTCTGTCAATGACACTATCATCAGGAAGATTAACTCCCAGTTGAATCAAGTGATTATTATACCCAAACATTTTGAGTATATGCTCACTGACAGAACTATTCTCCTCCATCTTGCAGTTGTAGAACTTATTGGAGACTTCATATCTCTCAATCCGGGCATTTGCTTGAAATATTAACTTCAAATCCTGGAACATCTCATATGCTCCATGACGTTCAAAACGTCGTTGAAGGCCCAGTTCTAAGTCGTAAAGCATGGAACACTGAACTATAGAGTAGTCATTAGCTTTGCTTTGCCAGACGTTCTTAACGTCGTTAGTTGCATTAGCAGCAGGCCTGGCACCTAGCGGTGCTTCCAGGACGTAACTTTTCTGTGGAGCAATGAGGATAATCCTCAGGTTATGGACCCAGTCCGTGTAATTGCTACCATCATCTTTCAACTTTGCTTTCTCAAGGAACGCATTAAAATTCAACGGAACAACAGCACGAGCCATCTATCTACAAACAAACATAGACAAGCAAAATACTATCAGGTACTAAGTTCATGATAAATTTAAGTTCAATTAATCATATTACTTAAGAACTCCCACTTAGACAGACATCTCTCGTGTCATCTAAGTGATTACGTGATCCAAATCAACTAAACCATAACCGATCATCACGTGAGATGGAGTAGTTTTCAATCATGAACATCACTATGTTGATCATATCTACTATATGATTCATGCTCGACCTTTCGGTCTCCGTGTTCCGAGGCCATATCTGCATATGCTAGGCTCGTCAAGTTTAACCTGAGTATTCCGCGTGTGCAAAACTGGCTTGCACCCGTTGTAGATGGACGTAGAGCTTATCACACCCGATCATCACGTGGTGTATGGGCACGACGAACTTTGGCAATGGTGCATACTCAGGGAGAACACTTCTTGATAATTTTAGTGAGAGATCATCTTAAAATGCTACCGTCAATCAAAGCAAGATAAGATGCATAAAGGATAAACATCACATGCAATCAATATAAGTGATATGATATGGCCATCATCATCTTGTGCTTGTGATCTCCATCTCCGAAGCACCGTCGTGATCACCATCATCACCGGCGCGACACCTTGATCTCCATCGTAGCATCGTTGTCGTTACGCCATCTATTGCTTCTACGACTATCGCTACCGCTTAGTGATAAAGTAAAGCAATTACAGGGCGTTTGCATTTCATACAATAAAGTGACAACCATATGGCTCCTGCCAGTTGCCGATAACTTCGGTTACAAAACATGATCATCTCATACAATAAAATATAGCATAACATCTTGACCATATCACATCACAACATGCCCTGCAAGAACAAGTTAGACGTCCTCTACTTTGTTGTTGCAAATTTTACATGGCTGCTACGGGCTTAGCAAGAACCGTTCTTACCTACGCATCAAAAAACCACAACGATAGTTCGTCAAGTTGGTGCTGTTTTAACCTTCACAAGGACCGGGCATTGCCATACTCGATTCAGCTAAAATGAGAGAGACAAACACCCGGCAGAAACCTTTAAGCACGAGTGCTCGTAACGGTGAAACCAGTCTCGCGTAAGCGTACGCGTAATGTCGGTCCGGGCCGCTTCATCTCACAATACCGTCGAACCAAAGTATGACATGCTGGTAAGCAGTATGACTTGTATCGCCCACAACTCACTTGTGTTCTACTCGTGCATATAACATCAACGCATAAAACCTGGGCTCTGATACCACTGTTGGGGAACGTAGTAATTTCAAAAAATTCATACGCACACGCAAGATCATGGTGATGGTATAGCAACGAGAGGGGAGAGTGTTCGTCCATGTACCCTCGTAGACCGTAAGCGGAAGCGTTAGCACAACGCGGTTGATGTAGTCGTACGTCTTCACGATCCGACCGATCCAAGCACCGAACGTACGGGGCCTCCGAGTTCAGCACACGTTCAGCTCGATGATGATCTCTGGCCTCCGATCCAGCGAAGCACCGGAGATGAGTTCTGTTAGCACGACGGCGTGGTGACGATGATGATGTTCTACCGGCGCAGGGCTTCGCCTAAACTCCGCGACGATATGACCGAGGTGGAATATGGTGGAGGGGGGCACCGCACACGGCTAAGGAACGATTCGTAGATCAACTTGTGTGTCTATGGGGTGCCCCCCCCGCCCCCGTATATAAAGGAGAAAGGGGGAGGCCGGCCGGCCCTTGGGGCGCGCCAAGGAGGGGGGAGTCCTCCTCCTAGTGGGAGTAGGACTCCCCTTTCCTAGTCCAACTAGGAAGGAGGAAGGGGGAAGGAAAGAGGGGGAGAGGGAGAGGGAAAGAGGGGCCGCGCCCCCCCTAGTCCAATTCGGACTCCCCTTGGGAGGGGGCGCACCACCTCCTGGGCTGCTGCCCTCTCTCTCCCCTCAGGCCCAGTAAGGCCCAATACTTCCCCGGGGGGGTTCCGGTAACCCCTCCGGCACTCCGGTTTTCTCCGAAATCACCCGGAACACTTCCAGTGTCCGAATATAGTCGTCCAATATATCAATCTTTATGTCTCGACCATTTAGAGACTCCTCATCATGTCCGTGATCACATCCGGGACTCCGAACAAACTTCGGTACATCAAAACTTATAAACTCATAATAAAACTGTCATCGTAACGTTAAGCGTGCGGACCCTACGCGTTCGAGAACTATGTAGACATGACCTAGAACCATTCTCGTTCAATAACCAATAGCGGGACCTGGATGCCCATATTGGTTCCTACATATTCTATGAAGATCTTTACCGGTCAAACCGCATAACAACATACGTTGTTCCCTTTGTCATCGGTATGTTACTTGCCCGAGATTTGATCGTCGGTATCCAATACCTAGTTCAATCTAGTTACCGGCAAGTCTCTTTACTCGTTCCGTAATACATCATCTTATAGCTAACTCATTAGTTACAATGCTTGCAAGGCTTAGGTGATGAGTATTACCGAGAGGGCCCAGAGATACCTCTCCGACAATCGAAGTGACAAAACCTAATCTCGAATTATGCCAACCCAACATGTACCTTCGGAAACACCTGTAGAGCACATTTATAATCACCCAGTTATGTTGTGACATTTGGTGGCGCACAAAGTGTTCTTCCGGTAAACGGGAGTTGCATAATCTCATAGTTGCAGGAACTTTGTATAAGTCATGAAGAAAGCAATAGCAATATACTAAACGATCAAGTGCTAGGCTAACGGAATGGGTCATGTCAATCACATCATTCTCCTAATGATGTGATCCCATTAATCAAATGACAACACATGTCTATGGTTAGGAAACATAACCATCTTTGATTAATGAGCTAGTCAAGTAGAGGCATACTAGTGACTATATGTTTGTCTATGTATTCACACATGTATCATGTTTCCGGTTAATACAATTCTGGCATGAATAATAAACATTTATCATGATATGAGGAAATAAATAATAACTTTATTATTGCCTATAGGGCATATTTCCTTCACCTCCGAGTTCAACACACGTTCAGCTCGATGACGATCCCCGGACTCCAATCCAGCAGGGTTTCGGGATGAGTTTCGTCAGCACGACGGCATGGTGACGATGATGATGTTCTACCGACGCTGGGCTTCGCCTAAGCACCGCAACGATATAACCGAGGTGGAATATGGTGGATGGGGGCACCCCACACGGCTAAGGAACGATCACGAAGATCAACTTGTGTGTCTAGAGGTGCCCTCTTGCCTCCGTATATAAAGGAGCCAAGGGGGAGGGGGCGGCCGGCCAAGGAGGGCGCGCCAAGGGGGAGTCCTACTCCCACCGGGAGTAGGACTCCCTCTTTCCTAGTTGGAGAAGGAGAAGGGGGAAGGAGGAGGAAGAGGGGAAGGAAAGGGGGGGCGCCGCCCCCCTCTCCTCGTCCTATTCGCACTAGGGAGGGGAGGGGGTGTAGCCCACCTCTTGCCTCCTCTCCTCTTCTCCCTTAGGGCCCATGAAGGCCCAATAACCCCCGGGAGGGTTCCGGTAAGCCCCCGGTGCTCCGGTAAAATCCCGATTTCACCCGGAACCATTCCGATATCCGAATATAGGCTTCCAATATATCAATCTTTATGTCTCGACCATTTCGAGACTCCTCGTCATGTCCGTGATCACATCCGGGACTCCGAACAACCTTTGGTACATCAAAACTTATAAACTCATAATAAAACTGTCATCGTAACGTTAAGCATGCGGACCCTACGGGTTCGAGAACTATGTAGACATGACCTAGAACTATTCTCGGTCAATAACCAATAGCGGAACCTGGATGGTCATATTGGCTCCTACATATTCTACGAAGATCTTTATCGGTGAAACCGCATAACAATATACTTTGTTCCCTTTGTCATTTGTATGTTACTTGCCCGAGATTTGATCGTCGGTATCCAATACCTAGTTCAATCTCGTTACCGGCAAGTCTCTTTACTCGTTACATAATGCATCATTCCGTAACTAACTCATTAGCTACATTGCTTGCAAGGCTTATAGTGATGTGCATTACCAAGAGGGCCCAGAGATACCTCCCCAACAATCGGAATGACAAAACCTAATCTCGAAATACGCCAACCCAACATGTACCTTCGGAGACACCTGTAGAGCTCCTTTATAATCACCCAGTTACGTTGTGACGTTTGGTAGCACACAAAGTGTTCCTCCGGTAAATGGGAGTTGCATAATCTCATAGTTACAGGAACATGTATAAGTCATGAAGAAAGCAATAGCAATATACTAAACGATCAAGTGCTAGGCTAACGGAATGGGTCATGTCAATCACATCATTCTCCTAATGATGTGATCCCGTTAATCAAATGACAACACATGTCTATGGTTAGGAAATATAACCATCTTTGATTAATGATCTAGTCAAGTAGAGGCATACTAGTGACGTTATGTTTGTCTATGTATTCACACATGTATCATGTTTCCGGTTAATACAATTCTAGCATGAATAAGAAACATTTATCATGATATGAGGAAATAAATAATAACTTTATTATTGCCTCTAGGGCATATTTCCTTCAATGACATCTCCAAATCCATTTTTATAATTATTAAAATAAGATTCAACACCCTCCAAAATAGTGGGATCATCATCACATAAAGTTGACACATTTCCAAATCCACTTTCATCAATATAATCATCATAAATAAGAGGCATGCAATCATCACAATAAATTTGCACATCAAAACTTGGGGGACTAAAAATATCGTCTTTATCAAACATAGCATACCCAAACTTATGGCCTTGCCAGGGTCGGTCATGAGATTTTGGGGGCCCGGGGCGAAACTATAGCATGAGGCCCCTTAATATGAGTTTATAATATAACTAATATATGTAAGTATATAGAAAATATTACTAATAACCTCGAGGACCCGTAGTACAGATATCAATATAAATAAATAACATATGTATGTACTCCCTCCGTTTTTATTTATTCTACATACTAGATTTGACTGAAGTCAAACCTCGTAAAGTTTGACCAAGTTTATAGAAAAGAATATAAACATTTACCATAACAAATCTATATCATGTGAAAGTACATTCAATAATGTGTTGTGGAAAGATCCATATATATATATATATATATATATATATATATATATATATATATCCACTCGGATGTAGGTTACCATAAAGTATTATTGTTGACATTACCCTTGAGGTAAAAGGTTGGGAGGCGAAACTATAAGCCCCTATCTTTCTCTGTGTCCGATTGAGGCTTTGAACTCATAAGTATCGCGTGACTGTTAGCAATTGTGAAAGACTAAAAGATGGTTGAGTATGTGGACTTGCTATACAAAGATCTTAGAGCATCTCTAGCAGACCCCTAAAACTACGACCCGTATAAGTGTTTTACGAGCTGAGAAAAACACATTATAAAGGCTGATTTTAGCTGCGACCGAACAGAGCCCGTGTAATCAACCCGTAAAAAGGAATATTCTCTGAATATACCCACAGCTAGCTTTTTCTGGTCGTCATCTTAAGCCAACTTGAAATCGACCAGCGCGGCCGCCGGCGGACAAGCGGACGAGGAAGATACAGGGCAGCCGCGGCACGTGGACGGAGGCCAGGGCGGCCGGTGCGGCAGCGGGACTCCATGGACCGGTGGCTGTTGGAGAACGTAGTAATTTCAAAAAAATTCCTACGCACACGCAAGATCATGGTGATGCATAGCAACGAGAGGGGAGAGTGTTGTCCACTTACCCTCGTAGACCGTAAGCGGAAGCGTTATGACAACGCGGTTGATGTAGTCCTACGTCTTCACGATCCGACCGATCCAAGCACCGAACATATGGCACCTCCGAGTTCAGCACACATTCAGCTTGATGACGATCCCCGGACTCCGATCCAGCAGGGTTTCGGGGATGAGTTTCGTCAGCACGACGGTGTGGTGACGATGATGATGTTCTACCGATGCAGGGCTTCGCCTAAGCACCGCAACGATATGACCGAGGTGGAATATGGTGGAGGGGGACACCGCACACGGCTAAGGAACGATCACGAAGATCAACTTGTGTGTCTAGAGGTGCCCCCTTGCCCCCGTATATAAAGAAGCCAAGGGGGAGGGGGCGGCCGGCCAAGGAGGGCGCGCCAAGGGGGAGTCCTACTCCCACCGGGAGTAGGACTCCCTTCTTTCCTAGTTGGAGAAGGAGAAGGGTGATGGAGGAGGAAGAGGAGAAGGAAAGGGGGGGCGCCGCCCCCCTCTCCTTGTCCTATTTGGACTAGGGAGGTGAGGGGGCGCAGCCCACCTCTTGCCTCCTCTCCTCTTCTCCCTTAGGGCCCATGAAGGCCCAATAACCCCCGGGAGGGTTCCGGTGACCCCCCGGTGCTCCGGTAAAATCCGGATTTCACCCGGAACCATTCCGATATCCAAATATAGGCTTCCAATATATCAATCTTTATGTCTCGACCATTTCGAGACTCCTCGTCATGTCCGTGATCACATCCGGGACTCCGAATAACCTTCGGTACATCAAAACTTATAAACTCATAATAAAACTGTCATCGTAACGTTAAGCGTGCGGACCCTACGGGTTCGAGAACTATGTAGACATGACCTAGAACTATTCTCGGTCAATAACCAATAGTGGAACCTGGATGCTCATATTGGCTCCTACATATTCTACGAAGATCTTTATCGGTCAAACCGCATAACAATATACTTTGTTCCCTTTGTCATTGGTATGTTACTTGCCCGAGATTTGATCGTCGGTATCCAATACCTAGTTCAATCTCGTTACCGGCAAGTCTCTTTACTCGTTATGTAATGCATCATTCCGTAACTAACTCATTAGCTACATTGCTTGCAAGGCTTATAGTGATGTGCATTACCGAGAGGGCCCAGAGATACCTCCCCGATAATCAGAGTGACAAAACCTAATCTCAAAATACGCCAACCCAACATGTACCTTCGGAGACACCTGTAGAGCTCCTTTATAATCACCCAGTTACGTTGTGACGTTTGGTAGCACATAAAGTGTTCCTCCGGTAAACGGGAGTTGCATAATCTCATAGTTACAGGAACATGTATAAGTCATGAAGAAAGCAATAGCAACATACTAAACGATCAAGTGCTAGGCTAAAGGAATGGGTCATGTCAATCACATCATTCTCCTAATGATGTGATCCCGTTAATCAAATGACAACACATGTCTATGGTTAGGAAACATAACCATCTTTGAATAATGAGCTAGTCAAGTAGAGGCATACTAGTGACGTTATGTTTGTCTATGTATTCACACATGTATCATGTTTCCGGTTAATACAATTCTAGCATGAATAATAAACATTTATCATGATATGAGGAAATAAATAATAACTTTATTATTGCCTCTAGGGCATATTTTCTTCAGTCTCCCACTTGCACTAGAGTCAATAATCTAGATTACACAGTAATGATTTTAACACCCATGGAGTCTTGGTGCTGATCATGTTTTGCTCGTGGAAGAGGCTTAGTCAACGGGTCTACAACATTCAGATCCGTATGTATCTTGCAAATCTCTATGTCTCCCACCTGGACTTGGTCCTGGATGGAATTGAAACGTCTCTTGATGTGCTTGGTCCTCTTGTGAAATCTGGATTTCTTTCCCAAGGCAATTGCACCAGTATTGTCACAGAAGATCTTCATTGGTCCCAATGCACTAGGTATGACACCTAGATCAGAAATGAACTCCTTCATCCAGACTCCTTCATTTGCTGCTTCCGAAGCAGCTATGTACTCCGCTTCACATGTAGATCCCGCCATGATGCTTTGTTTAGAACTGCACCAACTTACAGCTCCACCGTTTAATAAAAACACGTATCCGGTTTGTGATTTAGAATCGTCCGGATCAGTGTCAAAGCTTGCATCAACGTAACCATTTACGACTAGCTCTTTGTCACCTCCATATACGAGAAACATATCCTTAGTCCTTTTCAGGTATTTCAGGATGTTCTTGACCGCTGTCCAGTAATCCACTCCTGGATTACTTTGGTGCCTCCCTGCCAAGCTTATTGCTAAGCATACGTCAGGTCTGGTACACATCATTGCATGCATGATAGAGCCTATGGCTGAAGCATAGGGAACGTCTTTCATTTTCTCTCTATCTTCTGCTGTGGTCGGGCATTGAGTCTGACTCAACTTCACACCTTGTAATATAGGCAAGAACCCTTTCTTTGCCTCATCCATTTTGAACTTTTTCAAAACTTTATCAAGGTATGTGCTTTGTGAAAGTCCAATTAAGCGTCTTGATCTATCTCTATAGATCTTGATGCCCAATATGTAAGCAGCTTCACCGAGGTCTTTCATTGAAAAACTTTTATTCAAGTATCCCTTTATGCTATCCAGAAATTCTATATCATTTCCAATTAATAATATGTCATCTACATATAATATCAGAAATGCTACAGAGCTCCCACTCACTTTCTTGTAAATACAGGCTTCTCCAAAAGTCTGTGTAAAACCATATGCTTTGATCACACTGTCAAAGCGTTTATTCCAACTCCGAGATGCTTGCACCAGTCTATAAATGGATCGCTGGAGCTTGCACACTTTGTTAGCACCTTTTGGATCGACAAAACCTTCTGGTTGCATCATATACAACTCTTCTTCCAGAAATCCATTCAAGAATGCAATTTTGACATCCATTAGCCAAATTTCATAATCATAAAATGCAGCAATTGCTAACATGATTCGGAGAGACTTAAGCATCGCTACGGGTGAGAAAGTCTCATCGTAGTCAACCCCTTGAACTTGTCGAAAACCTTTTGCAACAAGTCGAGCTTTATAGACAGTTACATTACCATGAGCGTCAGTCTTCTTCTTAAAGATGCATTTATTCTCAATGGCTTGCGGATCATCGGGCAAGCCAACCAAAGTCCATACTTTGTTCTCTTACATGGATCCCATCTCAGATTTCATGGCTTCTAGCCATTTTGAGGAATCTGGGCTCATCATCGCTTCCTCATAGTTCGTAGGTTCGTCATGGTCAAGTAACATGACTTCCAGAATAGGATTACCGTACCATCCTGGTGCGGATCTTACTCTGGTAGAACTACGAGGTTCAGTAGAAACTTGATCTGAAGTTTTATGATCAATATCATTAGCTTCCTCACTAATTGGTGTAGTTGTCACAGGAACCGGTTCTTGTGATGGACTACTTTCCAATAAGGGAGCAGATACAGTTACCTCATCAAGTTCTACTTTCATCTCACTCACTTCTTTCGAGAGAAACTCATTCTCTAGAAAGGATCCGAATTTAGCAATGAAAATCTTGCCCTCAGATCTGTGATAGAAGGTGTACCCAACAGTCTCTTTTGGGTATCCTATGAAGACACATTTCTTCGATTTGGGTTTGAGCTTATCTGGTTGAAGTTTCTTCACATAAGCATCGCAACCCCAAAGATTAAGAAACGACAACTTTGGTCTCTTGCCAAACCACAGTTCATGAGGCGTCGTCTCAATGGATTTTGATGGTGCCCTATTTAACGTGAATGCGACCGTCTCTAAAGCATAACCCCAAAACGATAGCGGTAAATCAGTAAGAGACATCATAGATCGCACCATATCTAGTAAAGTACGATTACGACGTTCGGACACACCATTTCGTTGTGGTGTTCCGGGTGGCGTGAGTTGCGAAACTATTCCGCATTGTTTCAAATGTAAGCCAAACTCGTAACTCAAATATTCTCCTCCACGATCAGATCATAGAAATTTTATTTTCTTGTTACGATGATTTTCCACTTCACTCTGAAATTCTTTGAACTTTTCAAATGTTTCAGACTTGTGTTTCATTAAGTAGATATATCCAAATCTGCTCAAATCATCTGTGAAGGTAAGAAAATAACGATACCTGCCGCGAGCCTCAGTATTCATTGGACCACAAACATCAATATGTATGATTTCCAACAAATCAGTTGCTCGCTCCATAGTTCCGGAGAACGGCGTTTTAGTCATCTTGCCCATGAGGCACGGTTCGCAAGTACCAAGTGATTCATAATCAAGTGATTCCAAAAGTCCATCAGTATGGAGTTTCTTCATGCGCTTTATACCGATATGACCTAAACGGCAGTGCCACAAATAAGTTGCACTATCATTATCAACTCTACATCTTTTGGTTTCAACACTATGAATATGTGTATCACTACTACCAAGATTAAATAAAAATAGACCACTCTTCAAGGGTGCATGACCATAAAAGATATTACTCATATAAATAGAACAACCATTATTCTCTGATTTAAATGAATAACCGTCTCGCATCAAACAAGATCCAGATATAATGTTCATGCTCAACGCTGGCACCAAATAACAATTATTTAGGTCTAAAACTAATCCCGATGGTAGATGTAGAGGTAGCGTGCCGACCGCGATCACATCGACTTTGGAACCATTTTCCATGCGCATCATCACCTCGTCCTTAGCCAATCTTCGCTTAATCTGTAGTCCCTGTTTCGAGTTGCAAATATTAGCAAAGAACCAGTATCAAACACCCAGGTACTACTGCGAGCATTAGTAAGGTACACATCAATAACATGTATATCACATATACCTTTGTTCACTTTGTCATCCTTCTTATCCGCCAAATACTTGGGGAAGTTCCGCTTCCAGTGTCTAGTCTGCTTGTAGTAGAAGCACTCAGTTTCAGGCTTAGGTCCAGACTTGGGTTTCTTCTCTTGAGCAGCAACTTGTTTGCTGTTTTTCTTGAAGTTCCCTTTCTTCTTCCCATTGCCCTTTTTCTTGAAACTGGTGGTCTTGTTGACCATCAACACTTGATGCTCTTTCTTGATTTCTACCTCCGCGGCTTTTAGTATTGCGAAGAGCTCGGGAATAGTCTTGTCCATCCCTTGCATATTATAGTTCATCACGAAGCTCTTGTAGCTTGGTGGCAGTGATTGAAGAATCCTGTCAATGACACTATCATCAGGAAGGTTAACTCCCAGTTGAATCAAGTGATTATTATACCCAGACATTTTGAGTATATGTTCACTGACAGAACTATTCTCCTCCATCTTACAGTTATAGAACTTATTAGGGACTTCATATCTCTCAATCCGGGCATTTGCTTGAAATATTAACTTCAACTCTTGAAACATCTCATATGCTCCATGACGTTCAAAACGTCGTTGAAGACCCGGTTCTAAGCCGTAAAGCATGGCACACTAAACTATCGAGTAGTCATCAGCTTTGCTCTGCCAGACGTTCTTAACGTCGTCAGTTGCATCAGCAGCAGGCCTGGCACCCAGCGGTGCTTCCAGGACGTGATTCTTCTATGCAGCAATGAGGATAATCCTCAGGTTACGGACCCAGTCCGTGTAATTGGTACCATCATCTTTCAACTTTGCTTTCTCAAGGAACGCATTAAAATTCAACGGAACAACAATACGAGCCATCTATCTACAACAAACATAGACAAGCAAAATACTATCAGGTACTAAGTTCATGATAAATTTAAGTTCAATTAATCATATTACTTAAGAACTCCCACTTAGACAGACATCTCTCTAGTCATCTAAGTGATCACGTGATCTAAATCAACTAAATTATGTCCGATCATCACGTGAGATGGAGTAGTTTGAATGGTGAACATCACTATGTTGATCATATTTAGAAACATTATAACTGAACACTTTTCCTGCCCTCTCAGGCTATTAGCATTTCTAGCCGTTGGATAATGACCTTTAGGCTTTCTTTGCCATCAGATTTGCTCTTAATTGCCCTAAATCGCACGTACAGGCTCGCCACAAGCGCTGACCTTCTCGGGCCGCTGCTCCGGTGGCTTTTTTGGGCATCTGAGATTTAATTGGGCTTACTGGGCCAGTACTAGGATTCCGTCCAAACGCAAGAGCAGAGATCCTTAAAACACCTCGACTCTCGCGACCCTCGTCAGACTCGCTCCTCTCTTGGCGGCGTCTCATGGGCGGGCAACCGCGTTGGGGTCGGCCAGACGCGACCGACGGCGTCTCGCCACGGGGCTCCTTGTCGGGCGAGTGGATAGCGTCCTGGCCGGTGACGCCACAGGGCAACAGTCTGGGTAGCGAATAGCTTGTCGATTGGTCTTCACCCACCCTCGATTCATTAAGGCGTTAATCGGGACCGATTAATGGTAATTGATGAACCGATTAAACTGGAGATTATTACAGGTCAGTTATAGGAATGTCGATTCATGTTTGGGCTTTAATTCACGGGCGCCCATATAATCTCCACGGTACCTCTGCTCCTTCCCCGCTCCCCTCACTTCTGCAAACAACTCTGCTGCAATGGTTCGTTCCTACATGCCCTCTTCCACTTATTTATCATCCAATTGAATTTTGGAATTTGTTTTTATACTGTCCTCTGTACTCACAAACAAGTCAGGTTCTTGTTCTCTAGGTTTACATGCCATTACGCTCCTCTGCAACACCTCTCTCTGTTCAATTCCTGCATGTGGATTTCCCAAGCTGCACCTTTCTAGAACAATTCCCCTTTGGTTCCACTTGTTTGAATCAGACAGGCGCAAATTGGCTGTTGGTAGAATCTTCATCTCAGCTCATGGACGTGGCATGGGGTCTCATTCACGTGGACAGTGTGGAGTAGCATTGGCTCCACCATCTCCTATTCTCTGCTACCCACAAAGATTCACTTAGGTAAGAGCACCCCACGGTTCAATCCTATTTTTAGACCCATTACCATATATCGTACTTATGATTACCACTATTGTTTCCTAATTATTGCAATTTAGAGATAAATAAGTTGAGAAAGGGACATATACTGTACAAATTTATGCCCATCACGAGCTGCTTGACATATGATGCAATTTTTTGTTGCTTATGTTTTTTGGCTATTGGGATGTACTAGATTTTTTTTCATATACTAGCATTGGAGTGAACTTTGCACAGTAGCTACTGCTGACATTTGTGGAGATGAGTGTGTTCCTTGATGTTTCAGATTGATGCTCCAGGTAAATGTAGGATTATAAAAAAACATTAATTCATTTCAAATAGTTCAGGCAAAGTGGAACTTATTATGTAGTTGATCGGTAAGGCACGTCCTAGACTCACTGATGTTTCGTGGCGGTGTGCAAGTGTGCACCGAGTGGAATAATTCACCCATAAGACATCAATGGTTCTTTATATTTCTGTACTCTACTCACCGGTGTATTGTCATGGTATACAGCTATCACACCTTCATCTCAGACTGCTGTCGTGTAAGAGTGAGGATTAAGGTGGAATAGTTAGGCACTTGCTATTCTGAGCAAGGTAATACATGAGGTTATCCACTTTCTAAGCATCACCACAAGGAGGGTGATTTCTTTGAGGCAGCAGCTTGATCGGCGGAGCTGCGTGTATCAATGTATGGCAGCCGACATAGATAGAGCTTTCCGCCACTACGGTCTGAAACAATGATGTTCTCAGAAGATGCATTTACTACAGAAAGATAATGTATGCAGAGAACGACAGAATAGTGATTTGTGTTTTTTGTTGCCTTTTCTTGCTCGGTTCAGGTAGTTCCTCCCACATAAAATGGCACAACAGTTTTTAAGCCCCAGAGAAAATATTGTGGTGTCATTGGAATTTGTATAAGGAACTATTTTTTGTCCAAATTACATTCTTGTGTAAGAAGATACTATTATCTGTGTTACCACAAACGATATGATATTTAAGCATGTAGTGTGCCTACTATTGATGTAATAATCAAGATTCTTGACTTTCTTAGATAGCATGATTTTACTTCTCCCGTCCTCTGTCCTATCAGATGTGACCATAATTATAGAATATTTTGTGTAAAGTTTTCTGGTGCCTATTTGAGGTCTGCATCTTCTCCAGTTCGCTCTATGCTGCAATACAATCTATTTTCAAAGTATTTACTGACATGCTGCCTTCTTCTATCTTTATACATTGCAATTTATTATTATGTTTAATTCCATATTTGTATGCAACTGCAAACAAGCTTGTATGCTCGAACCAAACTGTGTGTAGCCATATTTTTTTTTACCATGGATAGATTGGCTTATGGCACTACAAACATTTATACTTATGTTCACATGGAAATTGTAAAGTCTCTCCAAGTGAAGGTGAGCTACATACTAAGAGTTATAGGAACAATCAGATTCCTCTCTTTATTTACATACCATTGTTTTTTAAAAATAAAGAAAAATATATATTATAGGAAAACATAATATTTTAAAAAATGCAAGCAAATAGAAGGGCGCGGCAACGCGCGCAACCAATGATCTAGTCTACTACATGATTCACGTTCGACCTTTCGGTCTCCGTGTTCCGAGGCCATATCTGTTATATGCCAGGCTCGTCAAGTTTAACCTGAGTATTCCGCGTGTGCAACTGTTTTGCATGCACCCGTTGTATTTGAACGTAGAGCTTATCACACCCAATCATCACGTGGTGTCTTAGCACGAAGAACTTTCGCAACGGTGCATACTCAGGGAGAACACTTCTTGATAATTTTTAGTGAGAGATCATCTTAAAATGCTACCGTCAATCAAAGCAAGATAAGATGCATAAAGGATAAACATCACATGCAATCAATATAAGTGATATGATATGGCCATCATCATCTTGTGCTTGTGATCTCCATCTCCGAAGCACCGTCCTGATCACCATCGTCACCGGCGCGACACCTTGATCTCCATCGTAGCATCGTTGTCGTTACGCCATCTATTGCTTCTACGACTATCGCTATCGCTTAGTGATAAAGTAAAGCAATTACAGGGCGTTTGCATTTCATACCATAAAGCGACAACCATATGGCTCCTGCCAGTTGCCGATAACTTCGGTTATAAAACATGATCATCTCATACAATAAAATATAGCATCACGTCTTGACTATATCACATCACAACATGCCCTGCAAAAACAAGTTAGACGTCCTCTACTTTGTTGTTGTAAATTTTACGTGGCTGCTACGGGTTGAGAAAGAACCGTTCTTACCTACGTATCAAAACCACAACGATAGTTCGTCAAGTTAGTGCTGTTTTAACCTTCGCAAGGACCGGGCGTAGCCACACTCGGTTCAACTAAAGTTGGAGAAACAGACACCCGCTAGTCACCTGTGTGCAAAGCACGGCGGTAAAACCAGTCTCGCGTAAGCGTACGCGTAATGTCGGTCCGGGCCGCTTCATCCAACAATACCGCTGAACCAAAGTATGACATGCTGGTAAGCAGTATGACTTGTATCGCCCACAACTCACTTGTGTTCTACTCGTGCATATAACATCAACGCATAAAACCTAGGCTCGGATGCCACTGTTGGGGAACGTAGTAATTTCAAAGAAATTCCTACGCACACGCAAGATCATGGTGATGCATAGCAACAAGAGGGGAGAGTGTTGTCCACGTACCCTCGTAGACCGTAAGCGGAAGCATTATGACAACACGGTTGATGTAGTCGCACGTCTTCACGATCCGACCTATCCAAGCACCGAACGTACGGAACCTCCGAGTTCAGCACACGTTCAGCTCGATGACGATCCCCGGACTCCGATCCAGCAGGGTTTCGGGGATGAGTTTCGTCAGCACGACGGCGTGGTGACGATGATGATGTTCTACCGACGCAGGGCTTCGCCTAAGCACTGCAACGATATGACCGAGGTGTAATATGGTGGAGGGGGACACCGCACACGGTTAAGGAACGATCACGAAGATCAACTTGTGTGTCTAGAGGTGCCCCCTTTCCCCCGTATATAAAGGAGCCAAGGGGGAGGGGGCAGTCGGCCAAGGAGGGTGCGCCAAGGGGGAGTCCTACTCCCACCGGGAGTAGGACTCCCTTCTTTCCTAGTTGGAGAAGGAGAAGGGTGATGGAGGAGGAAGAGGGGAAGGAAAGGGGGGGGCGCCGCCCCCCTCTCCTTGTCCTATTCGCACTAGGGAGGGGAGGGGGTGCAGCCCACCTCTTGCCTCCTCTCCTCTTCTCCCTTAGGGCCCATGAAGGCCCAATAACCCCCGGGAGGGTTCCGTAACCCCCCGGTGCTCCGGTAAAATCCCGATTTCACCCGGAACCATTCCTATATCCAAATATAGGCTTCCAATATATCAATCTTTATGTCTCGATCATTTCGAGACTCCTCGTCATGTCCGTGATCACATCCGGGACTCCGAACAACCTTCGGTACATCAAAACTTATAAACTCATAATAAAACTGTCATCGTAACGTTAAGCGTGCGGACCCTACGGGTTCGAGAACTATATAGACATGACCTAGAACTATTCTCGGTCAATAACCAATAGCGGAACCTGGATGCTCATATTGGCTCCTACATATTCTACGAAGATCTTTATCGGTCAAACCGCATAACAATATACTTTGTTCCCTTTGTCATTGGTATGTTACTTGCCCGAGATTTGATCGTCGGTATCCAATACCTAGTTCAATCTCGTTACCGGCAAGTCTCTTTACTCGTTACGTAATGCATCATTCCGTAACTAACTCATTAGCTACATTGCTTGCAAGGCTTATAGTGATGTGCATTACCGAGAGGGCCCAGAGATACCTCCCCGACAATCGGAGTGACAAAACCTAATCTCGAAATACGCCAACCCAACATGTACCTTCGGAGACACCTGTAGAGCTCCTTTATAATCACCCAGTTACGTTGTGACGTTTGGCAGCACACAAAGTGTTCCTCCGGTAAACGGGAGTTGCATAATCTCATAGTTACAGGAACATGTATAAGTCATGAAGAAAGCAATAGCAACATACTAGATGATAAAGTGCTAGGCTAACGGAATGGGTCATGTCAATCACATCATTCTCATAATGATGTGATCCCGTTAATCAAATGACAACACATGTATGTGGTTAGGAAACATAACCATCTTTGATTAATGAGCTAGTCAAGTAGAGGCATACTAGTGACGTTATGTTTGTCTATGTATTCAAACATGTATCATGTTTCCGGTTAATACAATTCTAGCATGAATAATAAACATTTATCATGATATGAGGAAATAAATAATAACTTTATATTGCCTCTAGGGCATATTTCCTTCTGTGGCTGACGGGCTCGTCCGCTGTTGGGAAACACGCATCGAGCTAGCTAGCTAGCTGTGTGAATAGACTGAGCTAGCTCTATGCGAATCGATTGAGCTAGCAACTAGCTAGCTCCGTTCGAGAGCCGGGCGAGGACGGCGGCTGGGGCAGAGGGTCAGCAGGCCAGGCAGGCGGCGGCGGGCGCGCGGCCGGCATCCAGGGACCAGCGGCGGGCGAGCGCGGCTGCCGGGGCAGGTGGCCGGCGTCGGGGACAAGCGGACGGGAGCGACCATGAAGATTTCGATGGCAGTTAAACTCCCGCCAACAGTCGTTCGTGTATACAGGTCCTCTTCGGGTTGGCTCCGAAATCCTTATATTCACAGTTTCGGCGGGGATGTTTTCCGCGCCCCTTAAAAAAATTTATGGGTCGTAGCCGTTTATGGTTTCTATTTGGGTCGCTTTTTTCGCCGAAAACTGTAAACCGACGGTTATTTTACAGTTTCATGCGTTATACGGGGTCTGCTAGAGATGCTCTTACATTGACTCTTTTCCGACATCATGAAAAATTGCAATTGCTTCAATGATTAAGATCATAGTTTGTTAGTTTTCAATAAAGTTTCTGATTCATACTTTACCTTGTTAACGAATTGTTACTTTAGCATAAGAAATATATGACAATATATGTTGCTATTCTAAAGATGATCATGATGCCCTCATGTCCGTATTTTATTTTATCGACACCTCTATCTCTAAACATGTGGACATATTTATCGATTTTGGCTTTTGCTTGAGGACATGTGAGGTCTAAGCTTGGGCGAGTTGATACATCCATATTGCATCATGCTTTTGTATTGATATTTATTGCATTATGGGATTTTATTACACATTATGGTGCACTACTTATGCCTTTTCTCTCTTATTTACATGAAGATGGAGAATGTCGGCAGCTGAAATTTTGGACCGGAAAGGAGCAAATCTGAGAGACCGATTCTGCACAACTCTAGAAGTCCTGAAAATTTACGAAGAATTATTTTCGAATAAAAAAAATATTGGGCGAAGAAATACCAGAGGGGGACCCACCAGGTGGCCACAAGCCTGGGGACGTGCCCTACCCCCCCTGGGCGCACGCCCTAGGGCTTGTGGGCCCCCTGGCAGGTCTCCGGTGCCCATCTTCTGCTATATGGAGCTTTTGACCTGGAAAAAAAATCATAAGAAAGCTTTCGAGATAAAGCGCCTCCGTCTCAAGGCGGAACCTGGGAAGAAGCAATCTAGGGCTCTGGCGGAGCTGTTCTGCCGGGGAAACTTCCCTTCCTGAGGGGAAATCGAAGCCATCATCATCACCAACGATCCTCTCATCGAGAGGGGGTCAATCACCACCAATATATTCACCAGCACCATCCCCTCTCAAACCCTAATTCATCTCTTGTATCTGATCTTTGTCTCAAAACCTCAGATTGGTACCTATGCATTGCTAGTACTGTTGATTACTCCTTGTAGTTGACGCTAGTTGGTTTATTCGATGGAAGATCATATGTTCAGATCCTTAATAATATTCAATACCCCTCTGATTTTGAACATGAATTTGCTTTGTGAGTAGTTACGTTTGTTCCTGAGGACATGGGAGAAGTCTTGTTATAAGTAATCATGTGAATTTGGTATTCGTTCGATATTTTGATGAGATGTATGTTGTATTTCCTCTAGTGGTGTTATGTGAACATCGACTACATAACACTTCACCATGATTTGGGCCTAGGGGAAGGTAATGGGAAGTAATAAGTAGATGATGGGTTGCTAGAGTGACAGAAGCTTAAACCCTAGTTTATGTGTTGCTTCGTAAGGGGCTGATTTGGATCCATATGTTTCTTGCTATGGTTAGATTTATCTTAATTATTTTTTTGTAGTTGCGGATGCTTGCGAGAGGGGTTAATCGGCTTGTCCAAGAAAGGGCAGCACCCAAGCACCGATCCACCCACATATCAAATTCTCAAAGTAACGAACGTGAATCATATGAGCGTGATGAAAACTAACTTGCCAATAATTCACATGCGTCCTCGGGAGCGCTTTGCTTTATATAAGAGTTTGCCTAGGCTTGTCCTTTGCTACAAAAAGGATTGTGCCACCTTGCTTCACTTTTGTTACCCTTGTTACTTGTTACCCGTTACGAATTATCTTATCACAAAACTATCTATTACCGATAATTTCAGTGCTTGCAGAGAATACATTGCTGAAAACCACTTGTCATTTCCTTCTGCTCCTCGTTGGGTTCGACACTCTTACTTACTGAAAGGACTACGATAGATCCCCTATACTTGTGGGTCATCAATACCCCAATGTCACCTCGGGAATCTGCGAGTTGAGTGCCAAAACACATATCAAGTGAATCAATATGATACCCCATATATTTCAGTGCAAAGGAAGTAGCTACTTCTCTCCAAAATGCAAACATATCTTTAACAAAAAATGGTGAAAGAACTGACATGACAGCCTAGACCTATCTCTTGACGTTCAAAGAATAAATTGAAAATTTTGGTTTCCTCAATGACCTATAGCAGTTTTTAACTCAGAATTACATTTACACCGGCCAGTTTTGCTTCCCATGAGAAAGGTGAAAAGTGCACCTTACACCTTTTGAACTAATGTGTGAGATTAATATACAAGTCTCAACTCACGCATCCTCAAACTGTCAGTACTCATAAAGACCCAGTCCTCCATGTCATAGTAAATTGTCAACCGATATGACTATCAATTGGTTGATGCTAATTTTTCTTTCTGGTCTCCAAAAATTACTTGTGAAATTTTGATGACTTCGGCTTTGCCTTATTTTAGGACTCTCATCCCTGGTGAACGTCCGTCAGAAGATGGGTGGAAAAGAACGTGGTCCCCTCACAGTTATCACTGCATTTGAAGGGTGTGGGGTTGCCAGTTTTTAGAAACGAGATTGCTAAATCTCAGTCAACTAAGACTTAACTAAGTCTTAGTCGATGCTATATTCAGGAGATCTTATACATGGAGATCCGTGCAATTTTTCCTTTTTCTTTTTACATGGTATGTCACTTGAATGAGACTTGGTTAAATTTCAGTCGATTGAGATCTTTTTTCTGAACAAGCAAAGGCACCGAAGTGCCAAATTCATTCAGCTCGTAGAGAAAGTACAAAGAGAATTACATAGATCTGCTGAAGATGTAGAGAGGAGTAGCAACATTATCTAGAAAAGAGAACTGAAGAAAGACCCTATATGAGGCAAAGTGGGAATGACCACTACACCATGATCAACATGGTCAGAACTAGCACAGGAACACTCTGAATCTGAAACTATGAATTGTTGTTGCCTTTTGCTTCACTGCCATCTTTCTTGAAGCAAGCATGTCAAGGTCCTGTAGAAACAGCAAAATACATCTGCAATCAAGATGAAAACCCTGCAAAATAAGAAACCGATGTACTCCAGCTTCGCGATATAGCATCAAACTCCAGAGATCTGCAAACGAATAAAAACCAAGCACAACACAAAGTACAGAGAGAAGGCAGAGCTCAAGAAGAAACAAAGAACAAGCCCAGGCTACCATCTATAACTGAGATAAAAACTTGCCACACCAAAACCTACAGGGAGAAAATTAATAACAGTAAACTGTATGAATTCTAAAGCCCTGAATCTGAAAATTTCCAAGAAGAGGCAGTATTGGGCAAAGACCATGATTGTGTCTTGCAGCAAAACAAGAAAGCCGAGTGTCGCCAATAGCACGGAAAACTTGTTGAGCAAGATTATGAACAATACCATTGATCTCCCTAGAAATGTGAAACACCTTTGGCTGAAGCTGACAAGTAGTCTTAAAAAAACTAGCCAAAGATTTCCGGATACTCCATGGAGTTTCAGAAGTGGAGACATTACCTAGAGCAGCAGCCCCTGCTAAAACCAAGCAGTCCGTCAGAAAAGTAGGCTGAGCAATGTTGAGTTGAGATTCAAGATAAGCAGCAAAATTTAGTGCAAGAGCCTCCGCTTGCAGAGGAGTAGAAGTTGGAGGAGCTGAAGCTTGCACTTGCACATTGATCTCTCCTCGGTTAGAGGGTAAGGAAATAAAGATTCCCACACTTGTGCCAACCTGTCCTTGCAACAAACCTGGAATTTTCTTGGTCCTAAAAGCTGCATCCGAATAGATTTTAGCCCCATCAGCCAACAAATCAGACCTAAGGGTTCTGCCAGGCAAAGGAATTTGATTAGAAGACAACTGAGTTGGAGTTGGAGCCTGATTCAAGAGAAGGGCATTGTCATACACATTAGAGGTTAACGCAAAAGCAGCAATGTGAACTTGATGAGGAAGAGATTTCGCCTTATCAAATAGAAAATCATTCCTTGCTTTGCAGAGACACCAAAGAAGCGTAATGTATTTTTTGGCCAAAAACTGCCAGCCATGGGATGGAGATCATGCGACCCTAGAGGCGTTCGCTAGGGTTGGCCTCCCAGGAAGCGTAAGCCAGATAATATTTCCGTTTCTTAAGGGCCTTTGATATTGCCTTGCCAAAATATATCCTTGAAGCCACTTCAGCACCTCGTCCCCAGCGGAGCCCGGACCAAACTCCTCCCTAGCTCCTCCGCCGGCGCGATCTCCTCCACCTCCCCTCGCGTCTTGGGTCGAGGCCCGGGCTTGAAAAATCTCGATTGCCCTTCCTGCTCCCCCTAAACATCGCTTCACGCAGGATTCGACACTGATGAGGCTCCTCATGTCCAGGAAGCGGCACAGGCTGCGCTGCCGCCGGCGAATCCGTAAGGCTCCTGCTTGCACTCTCTCCTTCTTTCCGCCTCTCAGTTATTTTTTTGCTTTTGTTTTGTATATTCTCTTAGTGTGTTACATAGATCTGTTGGTAGAGGAAGAACTGTTTATTTGTGTGTGTGGCAGCATAGGTGGGGATTCTATTTGGGTGAGAATTGGACCAAGCTCGATCACTGGGATGATCTACGTCGGCCAGCCTATCTTTACTTGGGCACAAAATTGGGGAATATGAACGAAAACTGGACACCAAATCTCTGTCCTAGTTCCTTCTTAAGTGCCAATGGTGACTTCTGCCTGAAGAGATTATTACCCTGCCTAGAAATTACAGCAGAAATAATTCAAAAGCTATTTTGACTGGAGGGCAAGGCAGCATCCATTAAGTGTGTTGAGTCAAGGATGCAATCCTCTCAGATAACCTGCACCTAGAGGGAAATCTTCTTGATTTTCAGAAATAGGATCTGATGTGCAACACACGATATCCTTGAGCTTGCATTCTAATGCCTGTTCTCACCATAACTGTGGTCTATTGCAGGTGGACCGGTTGCTTTGGTGGCTAAAAGAAAGAGTCTGCGCTGCCAGCAAGATGATAACTATCATGTGGACAGAGGAATATCTTGTCCCGATCTTCCAGAGGTACATGATGCTGATACTTAAGAATTCCACCCATTTCAAGTAAAAATCACATTTCCTCTGTTGGAAACCACGGGCAAGCTTGTGCTTGCTGGATAACAATGGACATGTATTCTACCGCTTCTTGGTATGTTTCGTTCCTGAGGGTTTACAGGCAGGATGTTGAACGGAAAGTGAGTGGATGGGGGCTCTCAAAGGCACTGTTTCGTTTGGTTATTAAGCTGTAGGCATGTGTACTTGTTGTAGCTTATGAATAGTAATTTGGAGGTTTCCATAGGATTTTTTGTTCTTTGTAGTTTTCTATCACTGCAATGATATCTAAGGACTCTGGCTTGTCTCCACTCCAGGATGAAGAGGGGGTAGATTGTGTTTTGGAGGGTTTGCTGGGGATTTGGGTAGGTGTCTAGTTTGGATTGAGATGTTTTACTTTTGGATTTTGTAGCCCGTGGTATCTGTCAGGAGTAAATTAGAGGAAGTTGTATAAAAAGTACATGGAGTTTGAGAGGAAATCAACTGTTGAAGCTAAATTCATGCAGACTTACTAAATTTCTGCCAAGGAAGAGAATGGCAGGATCTGGCTTGAATTCCACCAGCGAACTCCATCCAACAGCCCTCCAAACAAGATGTTTCTAATTTTCTACTGCTACAGTTTGTAATAAGAGGAAAGTCCTCTCTAAAATTAAGACACGTTTGGCTATGGTGCAAGCATCAGCCTCGTAATGCTGTCATAGAAGAGTTAGTTGAAAGAAACGACATCCAAAAACCTGGGACCTATGTTATACCCAAGAAAACACCGATACTTCCACGATACCTCTCACGCTCTAGTAGTGCTGGTGGTGGGCTCCTTTCCCCGGTGCTCCCGCTCCTCGTCCCCCCACTATCCTGTAGAATTCTATCTAATGGAAGGCTTCTGATTTCCTCCTCCCTTTCTCTCTAACTGAACTTTTATGTTTGGTAAATTGCTGCTACCCTTTGGCTGCTGGTTCTTGCTTTTGTTGGAATCATGGATAAGATAGAAGATAATGGGCTGTACTGACTAAATATATACTAAATGGCTTGATGCTTAATTGATAACATATTCTTTATATTATTTAAAAAAATAGTCAAACCTATTCTTGTATTGACGCTTTTCAGAAATGATGTGTTTACGTATCCGTATCGCCCCGATACTGATACACGTATCGATATCGCTGCAATCTAGGTTGTACCTCTCCCTGGAGTGGAGGCAGGAAGATACCAACTAATAGAGTATACCCAGAATTATAGCCAAGCTTAAAATGCGGGGTGCCACATTCGGACTAGAAGGATGGGGTTATAAACACTTTTTACTACATAATCATTTCCTCTCTGTACTTCGTTACCTTCCTGAGGTGTCGAGCAGCCCTAATCAGTGTTCTCCTTTCTCCAAAAAAAAAAGTATCCATGCTTCCATGCATGTCTTCACATCACTGGTTGCACTGTTCCCTTTATGATGTCTAATTCAAACATATAGGCAGACTGAATCACCATTTATTCTTAGGGATTGCTATTTTATGATTTTATCTGAGTTTTTTCAATCTATTTTCTTGCATCTATAATTCTAATGAGTGTATTCTCCTATGTCTGCTGCATGCAGGATATCTTGCGGCATATTCATGCCAAAATGACACTTAGAGATGCTGCTCGTGCTGCTTGCGCATCGCACACATTCCGACGCAACTGGATATTCCATCCCAACCTTACATTCAGTCTGGGAACACTTGGCTTGAATAGAAATGCGTCTAGGGATGTAATAACAAGAGATCTTATCAGCAAGATTGACCTGATTATGCAAAATCGCTCAGGCATCGGCGTGAAGACACTAGACATTGATCTCTATAGTTGTGACAACATCGACTTCACCTATCTTGATAGTTGGCTTCGTATTGCTGTTACTCCAGGGATTGAAGAACTGATCCTGACGCTGCCTCTACCCACCATTGTTTTTGAGAATGCTGTACCCATCATTTCAGTGTATAACTTCCCATGTTCACTATTATCTAACGGGAGCGGAAACTCAATTCAATATCTCGACCTGTGTTACTGTACCTTGCGTCCCACAGCTGGTCTTGGTTGCCTAAGAAGCCTGACAAGACTGCGCCTGTGTTGCACGCGGATTACTGGGGATGAATTATGGTGTCTCCTTTCCAATTCTCCCGCTTTGGTGTGCTTGATACTCCAGTACTGCAAGGAGATAATTTCCTTGAAGATACCTTCTCTGCTGCAGCGTCTCCGTTTTCTGGAGGTGGCTGATTGTGATAGGCTGCAGGTGGTAGAGAGCAATGCTCCAAATCTCACCACTTTTTACTTCGAAGGTTTCATAGGTCAAATCTCACTTGGGGGCTCACTGCAAGTGAAAACCCTACGCATGATATGCTTCCGCCAGACCAACATTGTCTGTTATGCTCGGCACAATCTTTTGTCTATTGCCCCAAATGTTGAAACACTTACCATATCATCACCGAATGAGGTATACTCTGAAACTTTAGATGATTATTATGGACTTGCTATGCCTGCCGATAAAAGTAGTGATACATTGGAATGCAATTAAGGTCTCAGATGTCTTTATGCAGATGGTGAACACACCGATGCTATCTAGCAAGTTTCTCCACCTCAAGCTCTTGCAGATTTCATTAGTGGGAATGGCTCTTTCCGGAGCTTATGATTATCTTTCTCTGGTTTCTTTTCTCGATGCTTCTCCTTGCTTGGAGAATTTTGTATTAGCTGTAAGTTATTTCATCCTTCAATAGTATTTGGTATCTTGGTTTCTCTGGAGAGCAGTGGCATTGATATTGGTCCTATGCAGATATCCCAGCATCGCATGGGGCATGCTTCGATTCTTGGAGAGCCCTCACATGATCTGAGGCAGATCCCGCAGCAGCGCCATGACAAGCTCAAGAGTGTGACGATCACTGGCTTTTGCTCGGCAAAGAGCTTGGTTGAGCTAACATGTCATATCCTCGAGAATACAACATCACTCGACTGCCTTACGCTGGACACCACATGTCATCCTAGTTGCGCTGTCACAAAATTTGACAAGTGTCACCCCCTCATGGATGGGGATAGCCTGGTGGAGGCACAGAAAGCGCTCTTGGCCATCAGAAGATACGTTCTGGGGAAAGTCCCCTCTATGGTCAAGTTAAATATCCTGGAGCCTTGCAGCCGATGCCATGCCGTTGAATCTTTGGTGTCAACTGCCAAGTTGTCTTAGCTGTGCAATGTCTGTTATCTGAGTTATGCATATGTTAATGTTACTTTAGTAAGACAACTGCACATTATTCAGGTTCTCTGATGCTCAATTTTACCCGTCATCCAGTGCATGCTTCCAACATTTGGCGATTGATGCACGCTGCCCCTTGAAGAAGGTGCTGTTTCGCCATGGAAGTCTACAGGCTGTGGCTGTTCTTTGCAGGTGGTTCGGCATTTGTGGCTGCCGAATCCTCCTTTTTATTTAGTGAATGAAGAGCCCCGTTGATTGAGCCATGAATGAAAGGCCCCGTTGATTTAATCGATTCTTTTTTCAAGAACATGATTGAATCGATTCTCAGAAAGAGGTTTACATGAATCTGAGGATGATTTTTCTTCAGTTTTACTTGTAGCGTTTTTATGTGTTTGCGAATCTCGTCTGGTGCATCAAAATCGGACTATTTATATCTGAATCTCTTCTTGTTGTTCATGTACTCCCTCCGTCCCATAATATAAGACGTTATATTGTGGGTTGGAGGTAGTGTCTATCAATTTTGTCACTGAGGCTGAAGTTTTATGTTACAAACCTTACAACTATGCTGCTTGGTGGAAAAGGAAGATAGACAAAACATAATACAGGAGAACATTGAGAATTTGAGAGTATGCAACAAACTGAAATCCAATACTACAGTGACACACAACATGGAGCCATAGGACAGATGTATTTGTCAAAGTGATTGTGCATGAGAAATTTAATTCATGCACTTTGTCAATCATCATGCAAGTTGAAAAACTTGCTGTTCTAACCCACAACAACACAAGAACAAAGATCAAGCAAGGACGCCTGCTGATTTGTTCTAATCCACAATCAAACAACAAAAAATTGTAAGAATAGCATATCAAACAAGCACAATTCTACAGTGATAAACGACATGGAGCTCTAGGACAAATGTATTTGTGATTGTGCAGAAAGTTGAAAAACTTCCATTCTGATCAGGTATCACACAAGAAGAACGACCAAACAAGCACAATTGTCCACAATCAAACTACTGAGTTCCAATCTGCACATCCTGCAGGCAATATACTACCTCGAATTGGAGAAACAGAGTTTCAATCTCGACATCCTACAGCCAATGTACCTCCATACCTCGAATTGAGTTCCAATCTCGGCGTGTTCTCGCCTCCCATCGCAGAGTACTCACGCTGCGGCATCATCCTCCACGCCGGCGGCATCCGGAGCGGGCCCATCGGTTGAGCCTGGGCGGAACGCGTCTGCGGTGGCCTCTGAGGCGTCGTGTGCCTCCGGGTCGGCGAGGTTGGCGTTGATGGGCGCCATCAGCTTCTCCGACGCGGCGGTCTTCTCCTCGAGGGCGAGCGACTGCTGCTTCTCCGATGCGGCCGCCTTCTCCTGCAGGGCGAGCGCCTTCGGCTGCTCGGACGCGGCCGCCTTCTCCTCCAGGGTGAGCGGAGTCTCGGACGCGGCCGCCTTCTCCTCCAGGGTGAGCGGAGTCTCGGACGCGGCCGCCTTCTCCTCGAGGGTGAGCGGAGTCTCGGACGCGGCCGCCTTCTCCTCCAGGGCGAGCGGCTTGTCGGACGCGGCCGCCTTCTCCTCCAGGGCGAGCGGCTTCTCGGACGCGGGCGCCTCCTCCTCGTCCACGGCGAGCGGCTTCTCGGACGCGGGCGCCTCCTCCTCGTCCACGGCGAGCGGCTCGGCGGCGGGGCCGGTCGCGGGCGCGGGCGCGGGCGAGGCCGCGTCGATGGCCAGGATCACGGCGGGGCCTGTCGCGGGCGCGGGTGAGGGCGCGCCGATGCCCAGGATAACGGCGGGGTCAGGCGCGGGCAGGTCGCTCGTCGAGCTCGGGGTCGAGAGAACGACGTCTCGGTCTCGAAGCGCGTTCACTGTCGCCTTGAGGGTCTGCAGCGCGTGATGCAGCTGCGCGAAGTAGCGGCACGGCGGCTTCAACTTGTCGGCGACGGCGAGCATCTCCTTGGCGACGTCGTCGACGAAGGAGAAGAAGAGAGGGTCCTGGAGGACGACGTCCTCGATGATGACCTCCGCGTTGCGGCGCAGCCACTTGACGTGCTCCTGTATGGCGCGTCGCTCGTTCACCTCTTTGAGCAGATCGTCCAGGATCATGTCCGTAGAGTGCAGCATGAGGCCGGCGGTGGCGAGGTGCTCGACGCGGGCGCGGTTGGTGATGATGATCGGCCTCACCGCATCTTCACGCGGCGGCGGCGGCGGCAGAAGCCTCGCCGCACCTTCAGGCGGCGGCGGCGCTGGCAGAAGCGTGAGCGCGTCCCGCGCATCCCTCACACGCACGGACGTGATCTCCACGGCGTGGTAGAAGAGGACCCGGCCGTTGGCCTCGACGAAGAGGCGGACGGCATCCAGAGAGCCGAGAGCGAAGGCGGGGGGAGGCCGCGACGCCATTGCTGGTGCGCCGTGCGCGTGCTGCGCTGCGGGAGGTGGGGGTTTGGGTTTGTGGCGGTGGCGGTGGCGGTGGTCCTCTACCTCCGCGCCTACTTTTATAGGCGGAGGCAGGGGCGCAGGGCAGGGCAGCTCCCGTATCGCCGCGCTCCGATCCGTGCTAGTCCTAGGACTAGCTAGGAGCGGCTAGGACTAGTGTGAAGTCGGTTGTGTAGCAGTTTGAGTTAATTAACAACATGCTAGTAGTTCGTAATTGGAAAGCGGGGTCGTCAAGTTTCTATGGATCTTCTTAGTTTGGAATGTCAGAGGCCTAGATTCGCCGGCGACGAGGACCGCTGTTCGGTCGCTCATTAGTCAGCGGGGTATATGCGTGAGTCTACAAGAGATCAAGCTATCAAGTGTTGATCCTGCTCTAGTATACATCTGAGATTTGTGGTGCCACTGCCACCTTCTCTGAATCTGCCTTCTCACCGTCTGATGGTGCTAGTGCGGGGCTGCTAGTTGCTTGGTCTGATGATGTTGCTCTCATCTCTGTGCAATGCTCAACAAATTTCATTTCCCTCAAGTGCTCAAATTAGATTATTGTGATTCATGGCACCTGATTATTGTGTATGGTCCGCAGCCTCCCTATGAGAAGATCTCTTTCCTAAATGACTTACAACTGCTTTGCGTGAACCCCCCCTGATCCACTAGTTTTAGTGGGGGATTTCAACTTGATTTGCTGCTGCAGCTGACAGAAGCAATGGTAAATATCAATAGAAGGCTGATTAACGCATTCAGAAACTTTATGAACTGGTTGGAGCTCAAGGACATGTATTTGCATGGTACAAGGCATACTTGGAGTAATGAGCAACTACACATTATCCTGGTCGGACTCGACAGGGTTCTTTATAATCAACCATGGAACGAACTTTTCCCCAATGCTCTGTTACAAGGCCTTTCCTCGGCTGATTCAGATCATTGTCCGCTCCTGCTTACAAGTAATGTTTTGTTCAGGCTACAGAGAAAACTCATGTTTGAAAATATATAGGGAAGGGATTCAAAGACGTCGTTACTGCAGCTTGGGATAAGGCTACCAAGTCGAGTGACCCGTACACCAATTTGCATAACAAATTATCTCTCACTGCCAAGCAGCTCAAATCTTGGGCTTCTTCTCTGTTGAGTGATATTTAATTAAGGACCAGAATTGTTCATGAGCTCATATTACAATTGGACATTGCTAGGGATAACATGATGCTCACCCTCAAGGAACACACTTTCAAAGGCAAGTTAAAGATGATGAGCCTTGGTTTTGCTGCCTTGGATAGATGTATGTTGCGCCAACGCTCCAGATTTCTCAAGCTGAAGGAGGCCAACGCTCCAGATTTCTCAAGCTGAAGGAGGGGGACTGCAATTCTCGGTTTTTTCACTTGAAGGCCACTGCCAGAAGAAGGAAGAATTTCATTACTTCTATCTTAGTTCATGGCACTGAGTATACAGACCAGCAAAACAAAGAGCAGCATGTTTGGCAACATTTTAATGATCTCTTTGGCACTTATTTAGCCCGAAATTCTTCTTTAAGCCCATAAGCTCTTGACCTACCCGCCTTGATCTAGCTTCCCCTAACCTTGCATTTTTGTAGAAAGAAATCAAAAAGGTCATTTTTTATGTGCACCCAGAGAAGGCTCTTGGTCCTGATGGTTACATTGGCATCTTATTTCGCAGGTGTTGGGACACTGTCAAACATGACTTAATTGCTGCTTTGAGACATTTCCAAGGGTTGAACACTCTGAACTTATTTATGCTTAATAGTGTTGTTATTGCTTTGCGGCCAAAGCACCAAGGTGCTATTAGGGTTTAGGACTTTAGGCCCATTAGCCTAATCCACCTCTTTGCAAAGTAATTGCCAAAATGTTGGCTGCGAGACTGCAACCATGGACGAACAAGTTAATTAACGTCCCCATCTCAAAATGCATTCATAATGTTGTTGTAGATGATTGAAGGAGCCATCAAGCCTTATGGTGGCGACACATTGGAACTTTCAATGAAAGCACCAATGTCGGTGTCAAAGCTGGCGGATCTCGGGCAGGGGGTCCCGGACTGTGCGTCTAAGGCTAATGGTAACAGGAGGCAGGGGACACAATGTTTACCCAGGTTCGGGCCTCTCGATGGAGGTAATACCCTACTTCCTGCTTGATTGATCTTGATGATATGAGTATTACAAGAGTTGATCTACCACGAGATCGTAGAGGCTAAACCCTAGAAGCTAGCCTATGGTTACGATTGTTTTTGTCCTACGGACTAAACCCTCCGGTTTATATAGTCACCGGAGGAGGCTAGGGTTACACAGAGTCGGTTACAGAGAAAGGAATCTTCACATCCCAAGCTTGCCTTCCACACAAAGGAGAGTCCCATCCGGACACGGGATGAAGTCTTCTATCTTGTATCTTCATAGCCCAACACTCCGGCATACACATATAGTCCGGCTGTCCGAGGACCCCTTAATCCAGGACTCCCTCACCTAGGGCCGGTCCTCTTCCTCTCCATCCTTTATATACGGGGGGCCTACAACACACACACTAATTGTTCCGAGCCGTGTGCGGCGCCCCCCTCCACAGTTTACGCCTCCGGTCATATTCTCGCGGTGCTTAGGCGAAGCCCTGCGCGGATCACATCACCATGTCGTCGTGCTGACGAAACTCGTCTACTTCCTCGACACTCTGCTGGATCAAGAGCTCGAGGGACGTCATCGCTCTGAATGTGTGCAGAACTCGGAGGTGCCGTACGTTCGGTACTTGATCGGTCAGAACGAGAAGACGTTCGACTACATCAACCATGTTAAGCAAACGCTTACGCTTTCGTTCTACGAGGGTACGTGGACACACTCTCCCCCTCTCATTGTTATGCATCTCCTAGATAGATCTTGCGTGAGCGTAGGAATTTTTTTGAAATTGCATGCTACGTTTCCCAACATGTGTGTGTGCTGATGTGTTTGTCTGTGATGCGTGCTCCCATCCTCCCACCCTAAAAATGCACCAGCGCCAAATTTTCTAATTGTTCTGCTTGTTTGTTACATATAGAACAAGATCACCAACATCTGCATCTGCTCTACTATAACTCCATCTGCTCTGCTTGTATCGTTGCCATTAAGGATAACAAGATGGGGTCTATTTCTACATAAATTGATCTTGTCTACATCATGCCATCGTTCTTATTGAATTACTCTGTTTCTCCATGAACTTAATACACTAGATGCATGCTGGATAGCGGTCGATGTGTGGAGTAATAATAGTAGATGCAGGCAGGAGTCGGTCTACTAATCTTGGATGTGATGCCTATATAATGATCATTGCATGGATATCATCATGATTATTTGAAGTTCTATCAATTGCCCAACAGTAATTTGTTTACCCACCGTATGCTATTTTCTCGAGAGAAGCCACTAGTGAAATCTACGGCCCCCGGGTCTCTTCTTAATCATATCTGCCTTTGAGATCTTTTTTTATTTGCTTTTATTTTCAGATCTATTAATCCAAAAATCCAAAAATACCTTGCTGCAATTTTTTTATTTTTATTTTTATCTCGCGTTCCCGCGAGATCTATTTATCCAATCTACTATAATTTTACCTATCTTTTTACCCATGAGGGATTGACAACCCCTCTCTTATGTCGGGTTGCAAGTATTTGCTCTTTGTGTGCAGGAGCTGTTTACATGGTGTTGTGTGGTTCACCTACTGGTTCGATAACCTTGATCCCATCACTGAGGTAAATACCTACTGTTGTTGTGCTGGATCATCCCTTCCTCTTTGGGGAAATACCGACGTAGTTCAAGCAAACATCAAAAGGAATTTCTGGTGCCGTTGCCAGGGAGACATCATCAACATCTACCAGGTTCCTAATCACAAATCTCATCTTCTCGCAATTTACATTATTTGCCATTTGCCTCTCATTTTCATCTCCCCCACTTCACAAAAATTTACCGTTTTATTCACCCTCTTTTTCATTCGCCTTTTTCTTGTCTGGTCTTTATTTGCTTGTGTTGTCATGTGTCTTCTATTTGCTTGCATCTTTGCTTGCTAAAAATCTATTTATATGGATCCTCATCCACTTGCTAATCTTTTCGAAATATCCAATTATGATGAACCAGTTGCTAGTGAGTCGAGTGCACTAGATTATCTTTATGAAGTTTTGCTTGAGATTTATGAATTTGAAAATTGTGATGAAGTGTTAAACGAAGGAATTTATAAAGTGATTCATGATAGCTCCTTGAATGAAAAGCATGATTGAAATGATGTTATTATAAATTCTATTAATGTCAATTGTGTTAGTGATATGCAAAACCCCAAGCTTGGGGATGCTTGTTATGTTATGTCCACTACTTATTGCAATGATCATGATTGGGGTGATAATGATTCTTATGATCTTGAAAATTTATTTGAGCCTCATGATGAATATGTTATTGATAATAATTTTTGCAATAGTATTGAAAGTGGGCTTGGAGAGGTCATGACTTTGTTTGATGATAATCACACTATTTTGGAAGAGTGTCAACATTGCATGCATGTGGATCATGAAGAGAATATTTTATGTGATAGTTATATTGTTAAATTTGATTATGAACCTAAATGTAATTATTATGAGAGAGGAAAATATGGTTGTAGAAATTTTCGTGTTACTAAATTACCTCTCGTTATGTTCAGATCGTCAATGTTTTATTCCTCTTCTTTGCATATGTTAGATATTTCTTGCCTTGATAATTTGTTTTCTTATAAAATTCCTATGCATAGGAAGTATTTTAGACTTAAATGTGTTTGCCAGATGTTTCATGATGCTCTCTTTATGCATCAGTTCTTGTGTTTTATCTGAGCATCAATAAATTTTTATGCCTAGCTAGGGGCGTAAAACTATAGCGCTCGTTGGGAGGCAACCCAACTTGTATCTTTTTGCTTTTCAGTTTTCTTGTTGTTTTCAATAAAATACCTAATTATACCTCTGTTTAGATGTGTTTTTGTGGTTTAAATTAGTGTTTGTGCCAAGCAAAGCCTTTGGGATAATTTGGGTGATAGTTGATTCGATCTTGTTGAAAAACAGAAACTTTTGCGCTCAGAAAAATAATTTTAATAAATCACAGAAACGTGATATTGCTCTAAATTTTTACACACTATTGATATACAAATTGCCAATGTTTTCCTAATTTTTCATATTTTTTGGAGTTACATAAGTATATGAGGTTCCCTGATTACTACAGACTGTTCTGTTCTTGACAGATTCTGTTTTCATTGTGTTATGTGCTTGTTTTGATGATTCTATGGTTTCCTTTGAAGAGTTTTTGCCATGCAAAAGTTAAAATACAGTAGATATAATACAATAAAAAACTACCAATGGGTTGCAACAATACTTAAAGTAGTGATTTGCTTTTATATACTAATGGATCTCACGAAGGTTTTGTTAAGTTTTGTGTGATTGAAGTTTTCAAGTTTTGGGTGAGATGGGGATGGATGAAGGAATAAGGATTAGCAAAAGGCTAAGCTTGGGGATGCCCAAGGCACCCCAAGATAATATTGAAGAAGTATCAAGCAACTAAGCTTGGGGATGCCCCCGAGTGGCATCCCCTCTTTCTTCTAACAACCATCAGTATTTTACTTGAAGCTATATTTTTATTCGTTACATATTATGAGTTTTGCTTGGAGCGTCTTGTATGATATGAGTCTTTGCTTGTTTTGCTTTGTGTTCTAAGTCATCTATCCTTGCTGGACACACCTAGTCGAGGGAGCCAAAATTATGATATGACTTGTTAGAATTGCTCTTTATGCTTCACTTAAATCTTTATGAGCTATGGAATTGCTCTAGTGCTTCACTTATATCTTTTTGAGCATGGTGTGTTTTACTATTTTTGAAGAACTGCTCTCATGATTCACTTAGATATATTTGAGAGTTCGTAATTTTTTTAAGAAATTCTCTCTTGCTTCACTTAAATTATTTTGAGAGAAGAAAATCTTTCATGCTCATGTTCTTCACTTATATTTGTTTGAGCTATCAAAAACAACATATGAAATCAGTCCCAAAGTGATAGATATTCAAGAGGGATGTAATAAAAACTTTCTGAAGATCATTGGACAAAATAAACTTGTTTCTTTGTAATAGTTTTGAGATATGATGATAGTGATATGTGATTCATGTTGATGAGTAATTATGCTTTAGTAAGAATATTGGTGTTAAGGTTTGTGATTCCCTATGCAAGCACGAAACTCAATAGTTATGCAATGAAATTACATCCTACTTGTGGTGCATTATTCGGTGGTAGTTATGCTTAATGCTCGCTTATGAGATGTTTCGTTTCTTGGTTGGATGCTTCCCAATCTTTTGCTAGCCTTCATTTGCACTAAGTATGATCACTACTTGTGCATCCAAAATCCTTTAAACCAGTTTTTGCCACATGAGTCCACTATACATACCAATATGCGGTATTCTTTTGCCGTTCCAAGCAAATTTGTATGTTCCATCTCTAATTTTCAAAATAAATTTCTCTTTTGTGTGCTCGTATCGCTCATGAAACGGTGGGGGTGGCTGATATATTTCTATGCTAGATATGTTATTCTCAAGATGAGTGTTTATTCACTTGTCATTGCACGAGAGTACGACAAAGGTATTAGGGATGCCCAGTCCCGAAATGAAAAATGAATTTACTTTATGTGTCAAATAATAAATTCCTTGGAAAGTGTTGGTATGGAAGGCACCCGTGGATACGGTTAGCCATGGAAAGTGAAAGTATGTATGGTGGAAAAAGGAATAAACTTTATTTTCTGTTTGGGAACCGCCTATGATATATCTAGCATGGAAAGTATTGGGAACTACTCGATCATTTTTGTTGACAGGAAAGGCATGCCACCCAAAATATTTTATCTCTATCTTTTTCGCTTTGAGCTCTAACACCTCTACAAATCCCCACTTCCCTCTGCGAAGGGCCTTTCTATTTACTTTATGAAAATTTTATTTTACTTGAGTCTCCATCTTCTCTTATAAAGCACCAACTAAGGGGCACTATGATCGTACTTGAGCATTGGGTGTAGCTAATATGCGAGTGTGTTTCATGAATGGATCAATAATTAAGCATAATGGGCTAGGATAACTTGCTTGAGTGTTGATATTTTGAAAGACATGGTTGCTTGTTGATATGCTTGAGTATTAAAGTCTTCATGTCAAAACTAGACTATTGCTTTGAACCATATAAAAGTCCAAATGTCCATGCTACAAAGAAAACAATATGTGATGAACATGTTAGGCATCATTCCACATCAAAAATTCCGTTTTTATCATTTACCTACTCGAGGACGAGCAGGAATTAAGCTTGGGGATGCTGATACGTCTCCAACGTATCTATTTTTGATTGTTCCATGCTGTTATATTATCATTCTTGGATGTTTTATAATCATTTTATAGCAACTTTATATCATTTTTTGGGACTAACCTATTGACATAGTGCCAAGTGCCAGTTGTTGTTTTCTGCTTGTTTTTTACATCGCGGGAAATCAATATCAAACGGAGTCCGAACACAGCAAAACTTTTTGTGGATTTTTTTTGGACCAGAAGACATCCAATGGACCAAAGAAGTACTTAAGAGGGTCTCGAGGTGAGCACAAGATACCAGGGCACGCCTGGAGGCCTAGCCGCGCCCTGATGGTTTGTACCCACCTCGATGGCCTCCCGCACCGCCTCTTTGCTCTATAAATACCCCAATAGTCCAAAAACCCTAGGGGAGTCGGGGAAAATCAATTCCAGCCGCCGCAAGTTCCAGAACCACTAAATCCAATCTAAACACCATCACGGAGGGGTTCATCATCCTTATTGGTGCCTCTCCGATGATGCGTGAGTAGTTCATTGTAGACCTACGGGTCCGTAGTTAGTAGCTAGATGGCTTACTCTCTTTCTTGATTCTCAATACAATGGTCTCTTGGAGATCTATTTTATGTAACTCTTTTTTGCGGTGTGTTTGTTGGGATCCGATGAACTTTGAGTTTATGATCAGATCTATGTTTTTATCCATGAAAGTTATTTGAGTCTTTTGATCTCTTATATGCATGATTACTTGTAGCCTTGTATTTCTTCTTCAAATCTTTGGTTTAGTTAGGCCAACTAGATCGATTTTTCTTGCCATGGGAAGAGGTGCTTTGTGATGGGTTCGATCTTACGGTGCTTGATCCCAGTGACCGAAGAGGAACTGACACGCATGTATTGTTGCCATTAAGGATAACAAGATGGGGTCTATTTCTACATAAATTGATCTTGTCTACATCATGCCGTCGTTCTTATTGCATTACTCTGTTTCTCCATGAACTTAATACACTAGATGCATGCTGGATAGCGGTCAATGTGTGGAGTAATAGTAGTAGATGCAGGCAGGAGTCGGTCTACTAATCTTGGACGTGATGCCTATATAAGGATCATTGCTTGGATATCGTCATGATTATTTGAAGTTCTATCAATTTCCCAAAAGTAATTTGTTTACCCACCATATGCTATTTTTCTCGAGAGAAGCCACTAGTGAAATCTACGGCCCCAGGTCTCTTCTTAATCATATTTGCCTTCGAGATCTATTTTTATTAGCTTTTATTTTCATATCTATCAATCCAAAAATACAAAAATACCTTGCTGAAATTTTTATTTATTTATTTTTATCTCGCGTTCCCGCGAGATCTATTTATCCAATCTACTACAATTTTACCTATCTTTTTACCCGTGAGGGACTGACAACCCCTCTCTTACGTCGGGTTGCAAGTATTTGTTCTTTGTGTGCAGGAGCTATTTACATGGTGTTGCGTGGTTCTCCTACTGGTTCGATAACCTTGCTCTCATCACTGAGGGAAATACCTATCGTTGCTGTGCTGCATCATCCCTTCCTTTTTGGGGAAATACCGACGTAGTTCAAGCAAACATCAGTTGCGGATACGCGGTGGTGGCAGATGGCAGGGGCGATGATGATGGTGCGGCGACGGTGTGACAACTTATGACCAGAACTCGAACTCTAAAAGACTAGATGCTAAGACCGGCAACTTGACACGATGATGCAACCGCAAATTCAACAAAGCAAAATACTGAAAAGACTATGCAAAGGCTCAGACTGGTTTGGATATGATGAATTAACCCTAAATTTTTTGTGGCTTTTTTGTGGACAGTAGGTATGAAGAACACACTCGATCTAAACTACGAAAGACTGTAAAATCTCATCGAGCAACCTGGAAATCTGGTACCACTTGATAGAGGCAAAGGTGTCCCGTCTTTCGATGAGATGGAGGCTATCATTTTTGGTGGAGTAGGCTTTGACGATCCGACTATGAATGTGTGAAGACATCGCGCCTTAGCAATCACTAAACCAACTCCGAGAGGTTATTTACCACGCCGGTGAAGGAAATATGCCTTAGAGGCAATAATAAAGTTATTATTTATTTCCTTATATCATGATAAATATTTATTATTCATGCTAGAATTGTATCAACCAGAAACATAATACATGTGTGAATACATAGACAAACATAGTGTCACTAGTATGCCTCTACTTGACTAGCTCGTTTATCAAAGATGGTTATGTTTCCTAGCCATGGACAAAAGAGTTGTCATATGATTAACGGGATCACATCATTAGAAGAATGATGTGATTGACTTGACCCATTCCGTTAGCTTAGCACTTGATCGTTTAGTATGTTGCTATTGCTTTCTTCATGACTTATACATGTTCCTATGACTATGAGATTATGCAACTCTCGTTTACCGGAGGAACACTTTGTGTGCTACCAAACGTCACAACGTAACTGAGTGATTATAAAGGGCTCTACAGGTGTCTCCGAAGGTAAATGTTGGGTTGACGTATTTCAAGATTAGGATTTGTCACTCTGATTGTCGGAGAGGTATCTCTGGGCCCTCTCGGTAATGCACATCACTATAAGCCTTGCAAGCAATGTAACTAATGAGTTAGTTACGGAATGATGCATTACGTAACGAGTAAAGAGACATGCCGGTAACGAGATTGAACTAGGTATTGGATACCGACGATCGAATCTCGGGCAAGTAACATACCGATGACAAAGGGAACAACGTATGTTGTTATGCGGTTTGACCGATAAAGATCTTCGTAGAATATGTAGGAGCCAATATGAGCATACAGGTTCCGTTATTGGTTATTGATCGAGAATAGTTCTAGGTCATGTCTACATAGTTCTCGAACCCGTAGGGTCCGCACGCTTAAGGTTTCGATGACAGTTATATTATGAGTTTATGAGTTTTGATGTACCGAAGGAGTTCGGAGTCCCGGATGAGATCGGGGACACGACGAGGAGTCTCGAAATGGTTGAGACATAAAGATCGATATATTGGACGACTATATTCGGAGTTCGGAAAGGTTCCGAGTGATTCGGGTATTTTTTGGAGTACCGGAGAGTTACGGGAATTCGCCTGGGAGTATATGGGCCTTGTTGGGCCATACGGGAATAGAGGAGAGAGGCCGAAAGGAAGGAGGCGCGCAGCCCCCCTCTGGTCCGAATTGGACAAGGGGTGCGGCCCTCTTTTCCTTCCTCCTCTCCCCCTCTTTCCCCCTTCTCCTACTCCAACAAGGAAGGAGGAAGTCCTACTCCCGGTGGGAGTAGGACTCCCCTTGGCACACCCCTCCTAGGCCGGCCGCCCCCTCCCCCCTTGCTCCTTTATATACGGGGGAAGGGGGGCACCTCTAGGCACAACAACAATTGATCCCTTGGATCTCTTAGCCGTGTGCGGTGCCCCCCTCCACCATAGTCCACCTCGATAATATCGTAGCGGTGCTTAGGCGAAGCCCTGCGACGGTAGAACATCAAGATCGTCACCACGCCGTCGTGCTGACGGAACTCTCCCTCGACACTTGGCTAGATCGGAGTTCGAGGGACGTCATCGAGCTGAACGTGTGCTAGAACTCGGAGGTGCCGTAGTTTTGGTGCTTGATCGGTCGGGCCGTGAAGACGTACGACTACATCAACCGCGTTGTTCTAACGCTTCCACTTTCAGTCTACGAGGGTACGTGGACACACTCTCTCCTCTCGTTGCTATGCATCACCATGACCACGTAAAATTTGTAACAACAAAGTAGAGGACGTCTAACTTGTTTTTGCAGGGCATGTTGTGATGTGATATGGTCAAGACGTGATGCTATATTTTATTGTATGAGATGATCATGTTTTGTAACCGAAGTTATCGGCAACTGGCAGGAGCCATATGGTTGTCGCTTTATTGTATGAAATGCAAACGCCCTGTAATTGCTTTACTTTATCACTAAGCGGTAGCGATAGTCGTAGAAGCAATAGATGGCGTAACGACAACGATGCTACGATGGAGATCAAGGTGTCGCGCCGGTGACGATGGTGATCACGACGGTGCTTCGAAGATGGAGATCACAAGCACAAGATGATGATGGCCATATCGTATCACTTATATTGATTGCATGTGATGTTTATCCTTTATGCATCTTATCTTGCTTTGATTGACGGTAGCATTTTAAGATGATCTCTCACTAATTATCAAGAAGTGTTCTCCCTGAATATGCATCGTTGCGAAAGTTCTTCGTGCTAAGACACCACGTGATGATCGGGTGTGATAGGCTCTACGTTCAAATACAACGGGTGCAAAACAGTTGCACACGCGGAATACTCAGGTTAAACTTGACGATCCTAGAATATAACAGATATGGCCTCGGAACACGGAGACCGAAAGGTCGAGCGTGAATCATATGTAGATATGATCAACATATTGATGTTCACCGTTGAAACTACTCCATCTCACGTGATGATCGGACATGGTGTAGTTGATATGGATCACGTAATCACTTAGAGGATTAGAGGGATGTCTATCTAAGTGGGAGTTCTTTAGTAATATGATTAATTGAACTTAAATTTATCATGAACTTAGTCCTGGTAGTATTTTGCAAATTATGTTGTAGATCAATAGCTTGCATTGTTGCTTTCATATGTTTATTTTGATATGTTCCTAGAGAAAATTGTGTTGAAAGATGTTAGTAGCAATGATGCGGGTTGGATCCGTGATCTGAGGTTTATCCTCATTGCTGCACAGAAGAATTATGTCCTTAATGCACCGCTAGGTGACAGACCTATTGCAGGAGCAGATGCAGACGTTATGAACGTTTGGCTAGCTCAATATGATGACTACTTGATAGTTTAGTGCACCATGCTTAACGGCTTAGAATTGGGACTTCAAAGACGTTTTGAACGTCATGGACCATATGAGATGTTCCATGAGTTGAAGTTAATATTTCAAGAAAATACCCGAGTTGAGAGATATGAATCCTCCAACAAGTTCTATGGCTAAAAGATGGAGGAGAATCGCTCAACAAGTGAGCATGTGCTCAGATTGTCTGGGTACTACAATCGCTTGAATCAAGTGGGAGTTAATCTTCCAGATAAGATAGTGATTGACAGAGTTCTCTAGTCATCATCACCAAGTTAGTAGAACTTCGTGATGAACTATAGTATGCAAGGGATGACAAAAACGATTCCCGAGCTCTTCGTGATGTTGAAATCGACGAAGGTAGAAATCAAGAAAGAGCATCAAGTGTTCATGATTGCCAAGACCACTAGTTTCAAGAAAAGGGCAAAGGGAAAGAAAGGGAAACTTCAAGTAGAATGGCAAACAAGTTGTCACTCCCGTGAAGAAGACCAAAGCTAGACCAAATCCTGAAACTGAGTGATAACACTGCAAAGGAAATGGTCACTGGAAGCGGAAATGCCCTGAATATTTGGTGGATAAGAAGGATGGCAAAGTGAACAAGGGTATATTTGATATACAGGTTATTGATGTGTGCCTTACTAGTGTTTATAGTAACCCCTGAGTATTTGATACTTGTTCGTGCTAAGATTAGTAACTCGAAACAGGAGTTACAGAATAAACAGAAACTAGTTGAGGGTGAAGTGACGATGTGTGTTGGAAGTGGTTCCAAGATTGATATGATCATCATCGCACACTCCCTATACTTTCGGGATTAGTGTTGAGCCAAAATAAATGTTATTTGGCGTTTGCGTTGAGCATGAATATGATTTGATCATGTTTATTGCAATATGGTTATTCATTTAAAATCAGAGAATAATTGTTGTTCTGTTTAAATGAATAAAACCTTTGATGGTCATACACCCAATGAAAATAGTTTGTTGGATCTCGATCGTAGTGATACACATATTCATAATATTGATGCCAAAAGATGCAAAGTTAATAATGACAGTGCAACTTATTTGTGGCACTGTCGTTCGGGTCATATCGATGTAAAGCGCATGAAGAAACTTCATAAAGATGGATTTTCGGAATTATTTGGTTATGAATCATTTGATGCTTGCGAACCGTGCCTTTTTGGGCAAGATGACTAAAAACTCTGTTCTCCGAAACAATGGAACGAGCTACTGACTTATTGGAAATAATACATACCGATGTATGCGATCCGATGAGTGTTAAGGCTCGTGGCGTGTATCATTATTTTCTGACTTTCACAAATGATTTGAGCAGATATGGGTATATCTACTTGATGAAACATAAGTCTGAAACATTTGAAAAGTTCAAAGAATTTCAGAGTGAAGTGGAAAATCATCATAACAAGAAAAATAAAGTTTCTACGATCTGATCATGGAGACGAATATTTGAGTTACGAGTTTGGTCTTCAATTAAAACAATGTGGAATAGTTTCACAAAGTCATGCCACCTGGAACACTATAGCATTATGGTGTGTCCGAACGTCGTAACCGCACTTTATTGAATATGGTGCGATCTATGATGTCTCTTATCGGTTTACCACTATCGTTTTGGGGTTATGCATTAGAGACAGCTACATTCACGTTAAATAGGGCACCATCTAAATTCGTTGAGACGACACCGTATGAACTATGGTTTAGCAATGAACCTAAGCTGTCGTTTCTTAAAGTTTGGGGTTGCAATGCTTATGTGAAAAAATTTCAGCATGATAAGCTCAAACCCAAATCGGAGAAGTGCGTCTTCATAGAATACCCAAAAGAGACTTTTTGGTACACCTTCTATCACAGATCCGAAGGCAAGATATTCGTTGCTAAAAATGGATCCTTTCTAGAGAAGGAGTTTCTCTCGAAAGAAGTGAGTGGGAGGAAAGTAAGAGCTTGATAAGGTAATTTGTACCTTCTCCCGAATTGGAAAGTAGTTCATCACAGAATTCAGTTCCAGTGATTCCTACACCAATTAGTGAGGAAGCTAATGATGATGATCATGAAACTTCAGATCAAGTTACTACAAAAACCTCGTAGGTCTTCCAAAGTACAGTCCGCACCAGAGTGGTACGGTAATCCTGTTCTGGAAGTCATGTTACTAGATCATGACGAACCTACGAACTATGAGGAAGCGATGATGAGCCCAGATTTCGTGAAATGGTTTGAGGCCATGAAATCTGAGATGGGATCCATGTATGAGAACAAAGTGTGGACTTTGGTGGATTTGCCCGATGATCGGCAAGCCATATTGTATAAATGGACCTTCAAGAGGAAGACAAATGCTGATAGTAGTGTTACTATCTACAAAGCTCGACTTGTCGCAAAAAGGTTTTCGACAAGTTCAAGGTGTTGACTACAATGAGATTTTCTCAACTGTAGCGATGCTTAAGTTTGTCCGAATCATGTTAGCAATTGCCACATTTTATGAAATCTGGCAAAAGGATATCAAAATTGCATTCCTTAATGGATTTATTAAAGAAGAGTTGTATATGATGCAACCAGAAGGTTTTGTCAATCCTAAAGGTGCTAACAAAGTGTGCAAGCTCCAGCGATCCATTTATGGACTGGTGCAAGCCTCTCGGAGTTGGAATATACGCTTTGATGAGTTGATCAAAGCATATGGTTTTATACAGACTTTTTGAGAAGCCTGTATTTACAAGAAAGTGAGTGGGAGCTTTGTAGCATTTCTAATATTATATGTGGATGACATATTGTTGATTGGAAATGATATAGAAATTCTGGATAGCATGAAAGGATACTTGAATAAGAGTTTTTCAAAGAAATACCTAGGTGAAGCTTCTTACAAATTGAGCATCAAGATCTATATAGATAAATCAAGACGCTTGATAAGATTTTTCAATGAGTAGATACCTTGATAAATTTTTGAAATAGTTCAAAATGGAACAGTCAAGGAAAGAGTTCTTGCCTGTGTTGCAAAGGTATGAAATTGACTAAGACTCAAATCCCGACCACAACAGAAAATAGAAAGAGAATGAAAAGTCATTCCCTATGCCTCAGTCATAGGTTCTATAAAGTATGCTATGCTGTGAACCAGACATATTGTATACCTTGCTCTGAGTTTGGCAAAGGAATACAATTTTGATCTAATAGTAGATCACTGGACAACGGTCAAGAATATCCTTAGTGAGGACTAAGGAGATGTTTCTCGATTATGGAGGTGATAAAAGAGCCCGTCGTAAAGAGTTACATCGGTGCAAGCTTTTACACCAATCCAGATGACTCTAAGTCTCAATCTGGATACATATTGAAAGTGGGAGCAATTAAGCTAGAGTAGCTCCATGCAGAGCATTGAAGACATAGAATATTTGCAAAATACATACGACTTTGTATGTGACAGACCCGTTGACTAAATTTCTCTCACGAACAAAACATGATCATACCTTTGTACTCTTTGGGTGTTAATCACATAGCGATGTGAGCTAGATTATTAACTCTAGTAAACCCTTTGGGTGTTGGTCACATGACGATGTGAACTATGGGTGTTAATCACATACAGATGTGAATATTGGTGTTAAATCACATGGTGATGTGAACTAGATTATTGACTCTAGTGCAAGTGGGAGACTGAAGGAAATATGCCCTAGAGGCAATAATAAAGTTATTATTTATTTCCTTATATCATGATAAATGTTTATTATTCATGTTAGAATTGTATTAACCGGAAACATAATACATGTGTGAATACATAGACAAACATAGTGTCACTAGTATGCCTCTACTTGACTAGCTCGTTTATCAAAGATGGTTATGTTTCCTAGCCATGGACAAAAGAGTTGTCATATGATTAACGGGATCACATCATTAGAAGAATGATGTGATTGACTTGACCCATTCCGTTAGCTTAGCACTTGATCGTTTAGTATGTTGCTATTGCTTTCTTCATGACTTATACATGTTCCTATGACTATGAGATTATGCAACTCTCGTTTACCGGAGGAACACTTTGTGTGCTACCAAACGTCACAACGTAACTGGGTGATTATAAAGGGCTCTACAGGTGTCTCCGAAGGTAAATGTTGGGTTGACGTATTTCGAGATTAGGATTTGTCACTCTGATTGTCGGAGAGGTATCTCTGGGCCTTCTCGGTAATGCACATCACTATAAGCCTTGCAAGCAATGTAACTAATGAGTTAGTTACGGAATGATGCATTACGTAACGAGTAAAGAGACTTGCCGGTAACGAGATTGAACTAGGTATTGGATACCGACGATCGAATCTCGGGCAAGTAACATACCGATGACAAAGGGAACAACGTATGTTGTTATGCGGTTTGACCGATAAAGATCTTCGTAGAATATGTAGGAGCCAATATGAGCATACAGGTTCCGTTATTGGTTATTGATCGAGAATAGTTCTAGGTCATGTCTACATAGTTCTCGAACCCGTAGGGTCCGCACGCTTAAGGTTTCGATGACAGTTATATTATGAGTTTATGAGTTTTGATGTACCTAAGGAGTTCGGAGTCCCGGATGAGATCGGGGACATGACGAGGAGTCTCGAAATGGTCGAGACATAAAGATCGATATATTGGACGACTATACTCGGAGTTCGGAAAGGTTCCGAGTGATTCGGGTATTTTTCGGAGTACCGGAGAGTTACGAGAATTCGCCGGGGAGTATATGGGCCTTGTTGGGCCATACGGGAATAGAGGAGAGAGGCCGAAAGGAAGGAGGCGCGCAGCCCCCCTCTGGTCCGAATTGGACAAGGGGTGCGGACCCCTCTTCCTTCCTCCTCCCCCCCTCTTTCCCCCTTCTCCTACTCCAACAAGGAAGGAGGAAGTCCTACTCCCGGTGGGAGTAGGACTCCCCTTGGCGCGCCCCTCCTAGGCTGGCCGCCCCCTCCCCCCTTGCTCCTTTATATACGGGGGCAGGGGGGCACCTCTAGGCACAACAACAATTGATCCCTTGGATCTCTTAGCCGTGTGCGGTGCCCCCCTCTATCATAGTCCACCTCGATAATATCGTAGCGGTGCTTAGGCGAAGCCCTGAGACGGTAGAACATCAAGATCGTCACCACGCCGTCGTGCTGACGAAACTCTCCCTCGACACTCGGCTGGATCGGAGTTCGAGGGACGTCATCGAGCTGAACGTGTGCTAGAACTCGGAGGTGGCGTAGTTTTGGTGCTTGATCGGTTGGGCCGTGAAGACGTACGACTATATCAACCGCGTTGTTCTAACGCTTCCGCTTTCGGTCTACGAGGGTACGTGGACACACTCTCTCCTCTCGTTGCTATGCATCACCATGATCTTGCGTGTGCGTAGGATTTTTTTTGAAATTACTACGTTCCCCAACAGCGGGAGCCCGATCAACCTGACCACGAGGGTCTGTTTCCTGCAGGCAAACGAAGAACAGGCAAGAAACTGATATTGCAATCTGGTTATTGTGAATTTAAGAGGAAAACTTTATTGATCAAGTGGGGTTCTGTGACATCTTTGTCTGGTCGTTGAACACAAACAAAGTATGCGAAGTTGCACCTATGGAGAACTTTAATCTAAACAAAACCGAAAGTCTAAACAACGCCCTAAGGACTGTATATATGGAGGAAGAGGGGGGAATTTCATGACCCTTGGGAGAGGGGGTCCAAAACCAGCCATAACTCTTGTTTCCCCACACATACGGACTCTAAAAACAACCCATACTTAAGTATTTCGAAATTACATGGTCCTGGCCCAAAAATAAGGTGATGCAGCACCTATAATAGCGTCTGGACGAAATTTATGAAGTTGCAGCTTGTATATTTCGTCCAAGGCTTCATGCACTCATTATGGTGGCTTCAAAGTCTTGAAATCATCACGTGTAACTCCGTTCTTGTTCCCCTTGCGCATGCCATCATCTCCATGCTTGATCTTGCTCCAATGTTCATCCTTCTTGTCCAAGTTAGGCCCTTCATTTGTAAGCAAGACAAATGTATCCAATTTAGGCAGCATCATATTGTGATGAACATTAGAATCATTACCAAGAAACGAATGTACCTGATAATATAACTGGCGTGCGCGAGCTCTAGTAATTGGTCCAGTAGGTATAGCAACAGGGGTTGTGGGTGTAACAATGGTATTGTTGTCCTCATCATAGGTTCTTTGCACTACTACCTCGAGATTGAGGTGGTGCGACGTATCGATGGGTTCTTTCTTCATCAACGGAAGTATGCCCATGAGTTGCTCGAGCGTGCCGGCATGCTTAATTGCAAGCATGTACCAACACTTATCGACATGAAGGCCAAGATTTTTGCACTTGACGGTTCGCCCGCACTGGACGTTGTCTTCTAACGCTCCATTGTCGGTGCTCTCCAGTACTTGACGCTCACTCGACCGGGCTTGCAGTATGTTGTACATCAGGTGTGTCTTCACATGCATTCTCCCCGTGATTCTCATTGGAACATCTGCGGCACTATGGCTCTTGGTCTCACATTGTCGGCCTCATCATCCACCGACCTGGTTGCCTACTTCGACACCGACTGGGCTGGTTATCCCAACACTCGTCGATCCACCTTTGGCTATTGTTTTACCTCTGGCCCTCACTCATATCGTGGTCGTCTAAACGACAACCCATGGTGTCACGTCCTAGTGCCGAGGTGGAGTACTGGGCGACTAACGCCATCGCTGAGTGTTCATGGCTTCGACCACTTCTTAAGAAGTTACATCTTAACGTTCCCAAGGCCACCATCGTCTACTGCGACAATGCCTCTGCCGTCTACCTCTCTGCCAACCCCATTCATCATCATCGCACAAATCACATTGAACTTGACATTCACTTCGGCGCGAGCAGGTGGCTATCGGACACGTCCGCATCTTGCATGTTCCCACCACTCAGCAATTCGCCGTCGTGATGACCAAGGGGTTACTGGCCACTACTTTTGAGGAGTTTAGGTCCAGTCTATGCATCACAAGTGACGTATTAACTACCGAGAAGAGGGGGGGGGTGTTGAATATGTGATTGCATGTATCACTTGTATGTCAAGCCCACCTCATCTTCCATGCATAGTTGAGGATGTGGCTACCCTTGTACATCATATATACGTATTTATACATTCGATCAATACATCGTGAGCTGCATAGCCAAATCTATTCTCCTACACACAGGAATAAATGGAGCTTGTATTGCTGAAATCGCCCCCTTGATCGTGGAAAAGGTCAAGACACAAGTCGTGAACAAAAGGACTATAAAGGATGTGATTCATCTACACGCATGGACATCCGACATTGTAGTAGAGATGTCGACTGAGGGTCTGATTCAGTTCATCCATCTCTGGGATAGACTGATCGATGCGGAAATCACTCCAGCTGTGGAGGACAAGATGGTCTGGCAATGGGATGCCTCAGGCATGTATACGGCTAGCTCTGCTTACAAGATGCTTTGCGAAGGGGGCATGGGATTCCAATGTGCATCTGCAGTTTGGCGGTGCTGGGCACCGCTCACTTGCAAGATCTTCATATGGCTGGCCTTGCACTATCATCTTTGGACGTCGGACCTTAGATTCAGGCATGGGCTACAGGATCAGACTTCAGTTTGCTACCTGTGTGATCAGGAGGAGGACACTATGGACCATATTCTACTTCAGTGCGTTTTTGCTCGACAGGTCTGGTTCCTAAGCTTTAGGAGACTTGGCATAGATACTTCCGCACAATCTGGAGGATTGGTGGGCAAAGTCGAGGAAGCGTATTACCAAGACCTACCGCAAATGCTTTCTGCATCCTAGTTTGCTGGAACTTGTGGAAACACAGAAATGGCAGAGTATTTGCTACAAATGCTATCACAGAGGAATGGGGCAATGTTGAATTGATACATCGGGAACTTTTGAGATGAGTGTCGGCAGGAGGAAGAGGAGTCCAACATTTATTTGAGTAGTAGAGTGCTTGAGTTGGAGTGGTGAGTTCGATGTGCCAACCGATTGTGGTTTGGCCATCAATTGTAATTCTTGTAACTAATCTTTGCCTTCTATAAATCAATGGTACATATTTTACGTACTCTTAAAAAAATTGGCTTGCCTTGTAGATTCTCTTCTATCTGATTTTTCAGTTTCAGAGTTTTTTGTTACTGAGCTGAATGAAAAGTTTGGCGCTCCGAGCGCCTCCTGTTGTTGAGGTAAAAAAAGAAAAAAAACTCGAGAGAGAGAGAGAGAGAGAGCGCTGTCCTCTGTGGTGTTCATCCTTACCTACTCCTCTCCCCTCCTGAGATTCAGTTCTATATAGATCGGGCAAGTAACACACGTGGACCTAACCCTCGGCCGCTTGCTCCGCTGCCCTCTCGTCTCTCCCTCGCGAATCTCTGGCGGCGCCGCACCGCAGGCGCTGGTGGAAGGACCGGCCAAAGGCGGCGGGTTGGACGGGGGCTAGGGGAACCAGGAGCACCCCAGCGGGCGCGGGGGCGGAAGGCGGCGAGCGGGGAGGCGGGGAACCACAGCGGTGGCGGAAGGAGGCGATCGGGGACGTGGGGGCAGGCAGGAAACAGCAGTAGCGGCTGGTCGGGAAGAGCAGCGGTGGTGAGTTTCTCCTCTCCTCTCTTCATCTAGCGTCTCTGGAACCCGATAAATCTTGGGCTATTTTTCTTTTGCGGGGTAATATAGAACTAGTAATCAACTGCCTCCTTTTCGTAGATCATACTGTCGTCGCTAATACGTACTACTTCTTTTGGATGAATTCTATGCCGGGGGCAGAGACACTAGAAGAGCTTAATATAATGCGATCAGTCTTTTTTTGTTTGTTTGAAAGAAATCCGTCTTTCGACGTGCACTTCTTTTCATGTTCGGCCGAGAGTTGCGCGTCTCAATGTTTCACTGTTGAGAACACATCTCTTTCTCCGTCAATGCAACTGTGGATTTATGATCCAACCCCAAGTACGTTAGAGACAAATTATTCACTGTGAGCACCCTTGTTTCAGCACAACATCACTGAGAGGTAGTTGTTTGCCATGCAAAAAATTGGATTCATCTGGTGCTGCAAAATGAACTTCTCTGTTGTTTACAACAGAGCATGTACGTAGTGTAAAATGTTCTGGTTGAAAACTTGGCCCATCTTCCATCTCCTGCTGATTGCAGAGAATTTGCAGTAGATGAAGTTCGGAGTTTGGTTCAGAGGCAGGCAGAGGCCAAGTTTTAATCTGCCATTCGTTGCTTACAGAGCACTCGGTCACGGCGATGATTGTCTGGGCAATGTGTGGTTAATGGCCATGGAAATGCCAAGTAGAGCGGACCCAAACCGAGGTCATTTTATCATCACCAATGTGCACTCTCGTTATTGCTTTATGCTTACCCATATATGTTGTGAGTTGGTGCCAGTCGTTTGTTCATCATTTTGGTTATCTCTTATAATGAGCTGCTATGGCATTGTATTTGCTAGTAGTTGACACTCTGACATGCTTCCTCTGTGCAGATCACAGATCGTGAACGCGCAACTGCAATGGCTCCGGTATTCCTATTTGACATTATCTATGGAAACTAACATGACATGTTTGAAGTACTAATTCTTGTTTTTATTTCTTAGATTTGTGGGAGCCAAGAGTTCTTGGATGATCTGACAATCAAAGTCTCTCGCTCAGTTGTACTTGTTATGTCATTCGAAACCCGTGGGACTCACCGTCAATTTATGGATATGCCACCGATGGAAGGAGAAGAGCGAGATCGTTATATTCAACAAAACATGCGAACTACCCATTATAAATCATGCACTGGTTTTATCATTGGAGCTAGTAAAAGAGTTATCTTTATAGCTGTCCATCATTCGCAAATCAACACAGCTGCTTTTGATACTTTCAGTGTTCGTTTCCATGATAATAATGAGAAGGCTGCTAAAATCTTTATCAAAAAAACAAAGTCAGTCACGATATTGTCAGTAGAACAGCCTGATCACCCTTATCATCCAGTGCTCCGCAGTAGAAAGAGGATTGGCAGGGACGATGTCCTCATTCTATCAAATGTGCACTTGGGTTGCTTGAATTCGTACCAAAGTTCTGTTATGTAAGTTTTCCCACTCTTACAATTTTTCATGCAGCTTAATAACCATATTTGGTGCTGTTGATTAATTGTACGCTGACCTATTGTAGTAACCCAACAACTGAAGCTATTGCCAATCCTGCTGATTCCGACAGCATCGTGCCGAGAAGTGGGAAGTGGTTTACTTTTGGTTGTACAACCAAAATTGAAGAGCTACTGGGAGCACCCGTATTTGACTTCAGTGGTCTGTTTGTTGGTTCAGTAGACACCAATCATCCAAGAATATGGAGTGATGAAGTTAATTGTTTTTCTGATCTGATTTATGCACGTCATGCCCGGTATTTTTTCAGGAAGACAAGGAGGAAAATAGAGGTACATTGATATTTACTTAGAATGGCATAAAAAATAAATGGTTTCGTGTAACTCTAGTTACACTTGTGTCAATATAGAAGAAATTGATGAAAGAGCGAAAAAAGAAGAAGATGGGAGGTTAGAAGAAGCAAGAAGAGAGGTCATGAGCAGGTCAGACTTTTGATTTTCTGCATACTTCTGATTTTGCTGCTGCTATTCTAGCTTCTATCAAATTGGTTGTAGGTGCTTTAGAGTTTAAACACGTCGTTCAATTGAATTAATCTGCTTTAAACAGTTGCATTGTTAGTACAAATGAATTTTGAAAACGACCGAGGTTGTTAATTTGGCAACTCAGTTTCTCAATCATTTCTGACTTTGTGGATGTGTGTATTCGATTGCCTTTCTTGCAATTGAACCTTGTACACGTAGTTTGGATTTTGTTCAAGTGGTGTCAGTGTAAGAGCACAAGCTATCATACCTTCTCTTGTGCAACTCCAGTTAAATGCACCTGTTACATACTACAACATGTATTTTTGTTTATAATATTCTTGTCGGACCCTTCCCTGGACCCTGCGCAAGCGGGAGCTACATGTACCAGGTTGCCCTTTTTTTCATTTTTTGATTTGAATTCCATGAAAGTTCCTATACTGTATGGGAGTAACACAAAAATTAAGAAACTTATTTTTGGTTGCACTTGATACTCAGAGTGCTCTTTTCAGACAGTGTCTGTGATTGTGATTTCTGTGAGAAATCTTGGTATATATGATATGTAACATTAACTTTGCGCTTTGATTCCTTAGCTTCTTTCGTTCATTGTGCCCTACTCCTTTGAACTGGTAATAAAATGTTTACAGTTAGAATGCAACAATTCTTCTTCACACGTGGTCCTGGATTAATCATTTAACTGTATGAGATTGATAAGTAGTGCAGCGTGCTATCATTTGCACACTGAAATCCTAATCCCTGCATGGAGATCACAAGCTATGGTTGCCTATATAAGTACGACAGCAACTCTAGATTTCTATCACTAGAAAGAATCAGTTTGTATGGTGCTGCATGTCCATTTTTCGATCACTAGGAAAAATAAATATGAGTTGAGCTAGTCTAATCACACTATATCTCCATTTGATTTTTATCGAGTTACTTGTAACAGTTTAGCCGATTGTAAGTAGAATTTTACTAGAATCGCACCTTCCGTTTTTCTTTTGACGCAAAACCTTGGATATTTTCAGTAAGAATTGACAGTGTCAAGAACTCAAGATTAGTAATTCCGTAGATGGTTTGGTTACTACTCAATCTGTATTCTTATCTTTCTCCTTACTTGTTTGGTCACTGAGAACAGTTCTGCATGTAATTCTTATGATTCAGGATGCTGACTCCTATGGTCTAATTGCAATTTTGTACATGAAGTGTCATGCCTTCTTCACCAACTCGCAGTGCCTACAAAGCTTCAATTCAACTTTATTTTGAATGTCACAATGCATAGATGCAGTCTTTACCAAGTTCACTGAACATTGCTTTCATGGGTGGACCGATCATAAGCAGCCTGCTATGTTTGTCTCATGTATCTCAAAAGGATAGTTTCATCTCAGCCAAACTATGGATCAGTCTTCGTTGTGCTAAATGAGGGTATACAGCTCAGTTTTGCTCATTTGGGTTCAGCAGTTATCTCGTTTGACTGATAAATCTTGGTTTTACTAGGTTGATTTGTGTGTTACTTGATGGTTATATTTCTTGAAGTCATCAGGCGAATAATTTTATTTTAATCATTAGAGCGTTAGTTGAACAATATCAGGTTACACGTTGTCACCAGGTTGACTGCTAAGTTGTGCAAGAGTTACACTGCGTGTCTACGTGGTGACTTGCTAGTACATGAGTTACCGTAAAGTGGGGATGAGGCTTCAAAATACATCTCTCGAGTGACCAATACAGAGTAGTTTGAGTGGAACTTCTGTCACTCTAATCCCTGTTGGGCTCAAACCCTTTCTGCCATTTAATCCCCTGCACAACAATTGGGAACCATACTCCCTAAGCGCGCGTATACTCAAGGCAGTTTACTACCCTGATTGTAATATTCTGGAAGCCGAGCTAGGGAGTAATCCGTCTCAAGTCTGGCGCTCTATACATGAAGGCCGTGACACTCTCAAACCGGGCATCATCAAGAGCATCGGGACAGGGAGTGAGACGAACATCTGGCATGAAAATTGGATACCGCGAGACCACAAATTGAGGCCGGTCTGTCCCAAAACTTCAAACCCACCGCAGCTAGTATCAGAGTTGATTGATCACAGTAATGCTTGCTGGTGCGTTGCTGTGCTGGATGAGCATTTTTATGCAATGGACAAGGAGACGATCCTGAATATCCCGCTAAGTACCCGAACCCAAGCTGACTTCTGGGCCTGGCACTACGATAGAAGGGGCGTGTTTTCAGTTCGGTCTGCATACCGACTACTGGCTTCAACAAAACAGCAGAGAATGGACTGGTTGGAACATGTTCCAGGGCACTCTCATTGCGAGGCAGACAAGAGATCATGGGGTAAACTCTGAATTTGAGCATCCCGTCCAAGATCAAAGTTTTTGCTTGGCGTCTAGCCAAGACTTCTATTCCAACTGGAATGTCCAACTGGAATGTCCGGAACCATAGAAATATGAGAGATACGCTGGCTTGTTCTTTATGCAATGCGGCGATTGATACCTGGAGGCATTCGTTATTTGATTGCCACATGTCCTGATGCGTGTGGGCACTCGCCGAGGAGGAGCTGACAGAGGTTGCTATTTCAAACCGAACGGAGGATGCTAGATTATGGGTATTTTGGCTGCTTGATACCCTACCGGAGGAGGTGGTTCAAATTTTACGATGTGGTCCATATGGTGGGCGCGGTGATGTGCTATTCATGATGATCAGTACCAAAGCCCCCTGAGCATCTCGGTTTTTATCACAAAGTTCCTGGGAGATCTTGACTTGATGGCTGAGAACAAGCTTCGTTCAACCAAGGTCCAGCATGTGATGCCGAAGGAATTGCATGTAACAGCTGATAATGCAGCGACCAAACCAACCAGACCGGCGGTGTGTCTTGTGGTAGGAGAGGCGCTGCAGCGGTCATTTGCCGAGATAAGGCAGGAGCTTTCTTGGGAGCTTCAGCCAGAGTTTTCGAAGGCCTTACGGACCCGCCCTCGCTAGAGGCGCAAGCATGCAATGAAGCACTTGCCTTGGCTACTGACCTCAACTTGAATGATGTATGTGTGACATCGGACTGTGCTGAAGTGATCTCCAAGATCGGGACTGAAGCTCCTTGCCACTACACATTGATATTGCGTGAGATTAGTTATCGCTCTACTCATTTTCAAGACATTCGTTTTGTTCATGAGAGTAGGAAGTATAATTCGGAAGCACATTCGCTTGCGAAAGCTGCACATTCGGAAGCACATTGTAACTACGCCCGATATCATCTGTATTGCTATGAACATCCAAATTTAATAAAGTTTACAGATGCTCAAAAAAAAATTGGCTGTTCTTTAGCCTTGACGCGTAGCAGTTACGATGATTCAAGCTTGCGACATTGGTATATCGCTTCACTCGTTGGTCAAGGAGACCAAGTACATTATGAGTCTTTGTAGAACTAGTATTACTCATATTAGTCATTCTCAGAATAAAGCTAGTAAGAGCATCTATAGCTGGGCGCTCCAAACCGGCCACAAATGCCCGGGCCGCCTGCCCGGTGACTGGCAGTCATGATTTTTTGACCCCGACAGACGCCTCAAACAGGCTTTAAACGCCCCAGCTTCCCCGTCGGTGCAGCTCAGACGCCGGCGTTGGCCCCTCCCTGCCTGGGCATAGCTCCGACAGGCGGCCTGCGCAATCCGCGCCTCCCCTACGTCATCCCCTAGCCTTGTCGGCTGCTGCTCCCCCACGTGGGCAGCGGTGGGTGTTTGTGCCTGCCACACCGGCCCGGACGCGCACGCCGGAATCAGAGGCGCGCGCCGCCCCCCTTGAGCGGCAGCGAGAAAGGGAGAGGAGGGAGGTGGAGCAGTCTGTGCGTCGCCGCCGCGGGATGCAGGCGGAGGCCGACGAGGACGCGTGGCTCCTCGAATGGGTCTACCGCCGGTCACTTACGACCGCGGAGACAGACGCGCGGCGGCTCCGCCAGAAGGACGCCAACGCGCTTCGGATTGCCATTGAGCAATCCGAGCGTGAGGCAGCGGAGGCGGCTTGGCTCGTGAAGCTCAAGCGGCAGCATGACAGGGAGGTCCGACGGGTAAAAGGGCTTGTCATCCTTTTCAACGACGGCGGCTCCTCGTCCGACGACTCAGACGATCCGCCACCAGCTGCCGACGCCTACAGTTGCGCCGACGATCGGAAGGGCAAAGGGCCGGCGAGGAAGTGGTGAATCTCCACCGTCTCCGTCTTCAATTTATAGTTTTTAGTAATGTAGTTTAAATTTGTCTGTCGTTTATGTGAATTATGCGAACTTTGGTGATTTTTTGGACATCCGTCGGTGATCTTCTGGTGATCGGGATGTGCATTTCCTTGTTCGATTCTATGTTTGTGTGATGATTATGTTCTTTTTATCTACGTTGCATGCTAGTATGGATATGAGGGACCGGATATGAGATATACAAATGTGAACGACAGAATTTGAGTGCCTGGTCAGTGCCCGCAGACGCGTCCGGGCACGCCGCGTGCGTTTGAGGGCCCGGATTTGCAGGTCGCGGCTGTAGATGCTCCAACTCCCTTTGTATCTTTATTTAGTACAAAGAAGATAACTCTTGTTTCAGCAGATTAAAATCGTAACTACATCAAAACATCCATCCTACAAACAATTTCTCTGTGAAGTTGGATAAGAAGAAAGGAGTTTTAATTACTTACCATCAAATCTTTCAAGCCCCATGGATTCGAATGTCAAAGTCACACACAGACATTTATCATCGGCATACAGAAGAAAACATGTTGGAAGTATTATTGGCCACCATCAATTAACTACTCTCTCCGTCTCATAATGTAAGAGTGTTTTTTGACTTGTCCCTGCAAATGATCCATGACAGTATGGCCAAGTGCATCACTCTACATAAGCCTAAGTTGTCATTCGAGGGAATACTATCAATCATCATAGCAAACTGCTCACTGTCTGTTATTAGTACATCCATATAACTGGTCATTTCTCCCACTGTAACACCAAAAGATTAACTCTTTTGAATCTCCGGACCTAAAACAACACAACAGAAGTTGGTAAGAGAAATGGAAGAGTCGTTATAAAATGGCTTAAATAGAAGATAGAAAAACACCATCAAGAAACTTTTGCAGTGTGATAGATTCCTCAACGTGTTAACCATCTTACTTTGGACGTTTCAGCTAAGTCATTGACATTAGGGGCTTCTCCTGCTAATTAATTAAAAATTCCTTTTACAAATCTCCTGTTCAGATCATTAGCTACACATGCCGATCTTGTGTCCTGACCATTGTAAAGCAGCATCTTGAGATGAGTAACAGAAAATAAGATGGAGCACGGAGCAGGAACAAGTTTACCTCCTCGTATACTGAACACAATTGTTTGTGCAAACCCTTCAGTTTAGCCTCCTGCATAGCAAGATGAGCCATACTCCATGCAAATCATGCATCCTGATTGCAGAACATTATTTTAAGATGTGAACAATAAAACATAGATGCACGTGCTCCTTGCAAAAGCAAAATATTCAAGCAGCTATTAGAGAAAATATGCATACATTTGAATGGCTTAAGAAAGCATTGGCATTTTATTTAGACTCAGCCCCCTTCCCCCGCATCGCCTAACCTAGGCGACACGGGGGGCGATATGCCGCCACCGGCCCAAAGGCCTCCTCCCTCGCCCTCTCTCCCCTGCCGCCGCCGGAGGCCACGCCCGTAGCCTGGCCAGTGATGGCGGCGGCGGGGCTTCACCCTCGCGTGGTGGATGCGTTTTCCCCTGGCGGCGGCAGCGCACGGAACTGCGGGGCACCGGCGGCGTGGAGCGACTGGTTCCCGGCGGCGAGTGTGACAGCGGCGTCAGCGCAGGCGCGATACCGCGGCAGAGGAACCCCTATGGTGGCGGCCCAGATCACGGATCTCGCTGTACCCAGATGGGTTTCGGCGGGTCGGCGGATCTGGTGAGCTTCTACAGGCGGGCATGGTGGGCCTGACGAAGCCGGCCTAGACACCATGGTGGTGCCATGGCCGGTTAGGCGGCGGCGGCTTGGATTCTCCGTCCAGTCCTCGGCAGCGATGGCGGCGGTTCGTGTACAAGTTGCTTGATGGAGGTCCTCTGTTCAGATCCGGGTGAAAACTTGGCCAAGTTGCTTGACGCCAAGTCTCCACTACACCATTAATGGCTGTTTGGGTGAGCAGGAGGAGGAAGATGTCTGGCGTTATGGTGACGTCGATGGCAGAGTGGCCTGACAAGGTAGAAGCCTCAATATCTTCTCTGAAGACGGACCTGTGGAATGATGGCGGCGACGACACATGTGAGTGTGTCAGACCAGTTTGTGCCTCAGACCCAGTATGTGGCTCGGCTGGGGCTTTCGGCTTTTGATGATAGACTTAGGTGAGTGGTCTGGGTATTTGGCCCAGCTAGCACCCCTTCATCATATGGACAGGAGTAGTGGCATATGTTGCCAAGATGGCGGTTTCAGACATATTGTTGTAATACTTTGTAAGGTCCTCGAGAATAATCAATAAAGTGGCCGCATGCATCTCCCAGATGCAGAGGCCGGGGTTATTTGATTCAGGGTGATAAGAAAAGGGAAAATCGCACGAGCTGCTAGGTTCTGAAAAAGAATAAAAGGCAGCATACTTCTTGTTGCTGTCGTCGGACAGTTGTTGGCTTGCTGCCTCCGGCTTGTAGCTGCTTGCTACTACCTCTTGCGTATCCGAGCCTCAATCTAGCAGGTCACATGATTGTAGTACAGCGTAGAACTAAAAATAGATAGCTCAACTTAAACGAAAGCCACAAATCAAGATCTCTCTTCCTTTATCAGTAAATCATACATATTTCATTTTTGTCAGCCCAACAATAAACTGTACATCACATACTTTTGGACCAGGCTTTTTTTACTATTGTCTATCACAAATGAAAAAACAATACCACATACTTGCATTGCTTAAAAATAGGACCTTGATAAATGCCCCACATGTGGCACAAAACATTTCCGCCTTGACGTTTTTTATGGCAACTTTAGTTACTCGGGGATGGTAATTTTAATTATGAAGCATGACAACTTTCTGTTTAGATGGCAAGTTTCAGCTTTTTTGGGGTTTCATTTTTTTCGGATGGCAATTTAGTTGTAAACACGGCAGGACGGTGTTACTTCGTGCCACATGTGTGGCACTTATCATTTGGGTAAAAATATATGTGGGCTTCAATAATCGTATAACTACAGATATTTGTCATACTCATAAGAAAATTAGTGCATCAAGTAAAAGAGGAGATGCACTTGTATGGTGTCAAGAACAAAGCACTTATTGTTGCCGAGCCTTCTTAATCAGACATGTCTAATACTTCATAAGGGCATCGCCAACGCCGACCAGCAAATCTCCTCCTGCATCCATCCTCGACGCCGGGGAGGGGGGGGGGGAGGAGGGTTGAGGGGGTGGGTGGGGTAGGACCAGTCCATGGACTCGAATGCGGGAGGCCGCCATCTAACCGTGTCCGCATACATCCGAGCTCCCTCATTTTTTTAAGGTCTGCACGATCAAATAGCCGCATACATAGAGTGCAGATGTTCAAATAGCTGCATGCAATACTAGTTTAAAATTTTAAAAAGTTCAAATGTTGCATCCCTACATTGTTGTCCCCTTTAACTGCCCACTGATTCTCAATCATATCTTCCTTCAGCTGCTCGTGAGTTGGTCGATGCTGAATTTTTTGATGCATTAGAATAAACTCTTTAAATGTTGGCCGGATTCTGGTCTGAAAGTTGGATAGGATCATCCATGTTCTCAAATTCTAAAGTTGCGGCAGCATCGTCACCCTCATGCTTGACGATCATGTTGTTCATGATCACATAACATGTCATCACCTCCCACAAGGTCTTCGGATCGTATTGTTTAGCAGGTCCACGAACAACTGCAAAACAGGCCCGCAGAACTCCAAATGTCCTCTCGACATCCTTTCTAGCTGCTTCTTGTCTTTGGGCAAAGTGAGCTTTTTTCTGACCAACTGGGTTAGAGATGGTGCTGATAAAGGTAGCCCATGGAGGATAGATACCGTTACTAGATAGTAGCCCATGTTGTACTCATGTCCATTGACAGTATAGTGGCAAGGAAGAGATTTTCCTTTAGTCTGCCTCGCAAACAACGGTGATCGTTGCAACACATTGATGTCGTTGTGAGACCCAGGCATGCCAAAGAAAGCATGCGAAATCCAAAGATCATGTGATGCAACTGCTTCAACAATGATGGTGGGCTTCTTAACATGACCCTGACATTGCCTTTGTAAAGCCTTCAGGTAGTTCTTCCATTTCCAATGCATGCAGTCAAGAGAACCAAGCAAACCAGTCCAACCTCTTACTTCTAAGATTGCCAAGAGCCTCTTGATGTCTACCACTGTTGGTTCTCTCAGGTACTGAGGTCCGAACACGTCGACCACGACAGTTGCAAAGCTAACCATGGCATTTCCGCATGTGCTCTCAGACATCCATAGGTACTCGTCCCATGAATCAGCGACTATGCAAGCACCCATAGTGCCGCTGTGCACTTCTGGTAAGCAGAGAAGCCAATCATTCCCACGACGCCCTTCTTCAAGACGAAGTAGTCATCATAAGACTAGACGCCATGGTACGAACAATCGAAGACAGTCTTGCGCATTTTAAAACGCCGACGAAACTGGTCAGCAAAGAGTGCATCCGAAGCAAAGTAGTCGGCCATCAGTGTCAAATGGCTTTCGCGGTCTGCGGATGGTTTGTGGGTTCGCCTTGGAGATGCCCTAATTTCATATCTGGCATCTCGTCCTCACCTACATCTAAGGCCTCCAAGATCCCATAATATCTTTAATCAAGTTGTTTTGTGGTGGATAACAGAAATCCGAAGATTAGAGTCAGAGCGAGAGACGCGTGTGATCTGTATATGCATGGAGTGTCTGTAGTCATTACTTACTGCTACTTAAATATTGATAAAACGAGATCTAGACTCCCAAAAAGTCTTCCCAGGATTTAGATCCTTAATTTTTTTCCTACAGTGAACATTTGATTCGCCAGTTTTGCTATTTCACATTTAGATGTGAAATACTTATCTCACATCTAATAGCATCTCCACCCGTCCCCCCAACAGGCCCCCAAGGCACCTTTTTTATCACCGGCGCAAAAAAAGCATCCAATCGTGCCACCAGGAGCCCAAATTTTGCCGGTTTTGGCCGAAATTAGTGCCGGCGGACCCACGTCGAACCCAGCGCGCTGGGGGGCGATCGGGGGCGTCGGGGGAAAGAAAACTGACGCAAAAATAACCCGCGCCATATTTCCACCCTGTGGGCCCACCGAGTCAGCGACTAGGCTTCATCGTCCTCATCGCCTCACCTCGGCTCTGGCGCAAATCAATGCGGCCGCCAGTCAGCCTTCCGTTGATGAAGGATGGCGCAGTGATGGCGATCCACCACCGCGCGTCCCTGCCCTTTCCCGCCACGCGTCCACACCGCTCTCGCCCTCTCGTCGCTATAAAAGCCAACCTTCGCCACTGCTCGCCGCACACTCGCCAGGCTCTCTCGCCTGCACCACTCCAGCGTCGACCACCTTTGTCGCCCAAAAAACCGGGCTTCACCGTCGCCACACTCGTCCATGGCGGAGAGGTTCCCCGGCGGCGGGGAGGTGGCCAACGGCTTCGGCTGCCGTTATTAGGGAACATTGCATGGAAAACAAAAAAATTCTACGCACACGCAAGATCTATCCATGAAGAAGCATAGCTACGAGAGGGGAGAGCATCTACATACTCTTGCAGATCACTAAGCGGAAGCGTTTATCAATGCGGTTGGTGTAGTCGTACACCTTCACGATTCATCCTGATCAAGTACCGAATGTACGGCACCTCCGTGTTCAGCACACGTTCAGCTCGATGACGTCCTCGCCTTCTCGATCCAGCAAGAGAGGCGAAGTAGTAGATGTGTAATGGCATCATGACAACGTGGTGATGGTGGTGGTGAAACTATTCCATAGAGCTTCGCCGACCTCAACGGTTTAGGATGGAGGACAAACTAGAGGGAGAGGGGGCTCCGCACATGGCTTGGGAATCGAGGTGTGTGTTGCGTCCTCTCCTCACACACACACACACACACACACACACACACACACACACACACACACACACACAGAGAGAGAGAGAGAGAGAGAGATAGAGAGACATATATACATAAACACTATTCTGATCACGGGATCAGAATATTATTCTGATCACAACCTGAACTTCCTGAGTTACACAACCTGAACTTCCCTGTGTAGGAACCCGACCTTCGGGCTATCTTCGCAACCGTGTCTCCCCCCGTGAATTATTTTGGCCAGTCATGTTCTATGTGATGTAAGTGTAATCTACAAACGGTTTTTAGCAACTAAATACCCGTTTTAAATAGGAATCTCGCTCATTGGCGGATTTTGCTCTCGGGTTGTGATGAACATGCGTCTGTTACAATTTTACTACCTCGGTTGTTCGACCTGAACTTCCCCTAGTGCTAGGTTGAACTTCCGCCAACATTGCCCAATGGGGAATACGATTTACTGTTGGAAAGCTATGGACACGAGTATCATGACCCAAGTTAAATTTTTGGCAAAATTTAAGCAGATTAAGAGCAGTTTTGAAAACCATTTTTTCTTCATACAAAAAATGTGAATCGTATTTTTTTATCGCATTTTAAAACCATTTATCGGAATTAGGAAAATAATATGGCGTTAGAAATCTACTTCAAAACCACTCCTTCCACATGTTGAAGGTTTTCTATAATTCCCTATTGTTAAAGAGTAATTTGGAAAATCGTAAAATTTTGTAAGCCGAACAGCCGAGTTCATATTTTCGATGCCACATCTAAACGGCTTATCCAATTGAGGCAAATGATATGGAATTGGAAAGCTTATTAAAATGCGCTACTGTTTCATCTTGAAATTGTTTTCTAATTTTGAATGGTTTAAAAGTAATTTTGAAAACGGTACAAGTTCCATCGAGTTTGTATTTTCGAGCTAATTTTTTAACCATACGTCCGAATGCAGCAAATGATATGTCGTTGGAAAGCTTGAGGAAAGCAACACTTTTTGGTATATATTATTTTTCCTAATTCCTTACAGTTTTAAGTCAATTTTGAAAATGGTTAAAAACGTTTTTGGCTGTAATTTTTGCAAACTTTGTCGGAATGGGGCAAATAATATACCGTTGGATAACTATCAAAAATGCGAAACTTTTTCGTATGTAAAGTTTTCTCTAATTCCCAGATGTTTTCAGGTAATTTAAAAAATGGCGAGATCATGATTCTTGCCTTCATCGCGAAAGGAAATGCACTGCGTGAAGTACTTGAACTTCTGTGGCAGTTCTGTTTGAACTTCACTCTGTTTTTGACGTGATGTTTCTTGCTCGTAACTCCCAAACCACTTACCAGAATTGAGCAAATGATATACCGATGGAAAGCTGCTATAAGCACACAACTCTCCGATGTCGATTAATTTTTCATACTCGCGACGCAATAAAATATTTTCATCTGAAATTCCTTTAGTGTAAGAGCCGAACTTACTGATGTTTTCACGTTGAACTTCTGTGACATATTTTTGTTTGTAATATTCTCATCCATTCGTCGGTGTTACACAAATGATATTCCTTTTGTACAAACCTCTCTCACAGTAATTTTTTTAACTTTCTCCGACCGAGGAATTGAACTTATAACAACAAAAAATTTGGACCTTGCCTTTTTATTCATTTTTCTCATATTTAAACACACCCTATGTAGTACATGAACTTTTTTCCGTTTTAATATTTTGAATTTTTTATTTTCTTTTTGAAATCAAATTGCTCCCAAATAAAACTGAACTTCTTTGTGTGTTGAGAGAATTATTTTAAAATGCAAAAACAATTTCTTTTTTTGAACATGGAAATAAAAGGTGAATCTCTCTCGCAATTTTTTTTGAAATTCACCAGACAGAGCACTTGAACTTCTTTCAACAAACCTTGTAATCTTTTATTTTTGTTTACTTTTAGAGCACTTGAACTTCTTTCAACAAACCTTTTAAGTTTTTATTTTTGTTTACTTTTATTCTCACCTGAAATGCATTCCTTGCAATAGTTGAACTTCTTGTTATTTTCACTATGAACTTCCGTCACATTTTTGTGTATACGTCAAATTACACGCAATTGAAGGTCGAACGTCATTTTTGCCATTTTAAAACATGTAATTGGAGGTCGGACGTCCCCCGATATAAATTCTGAACCGTGCATGGAGGTGCACGTGAACTTCTTGCAACAAATCTGAGTTTTGTATATACTTCGATTTTCTCTGTTATTTTAATTTGAACTTCTTAGTATTATTTTTAGATTAATTTTATTAAATGAGGATCAAACATTTAAATAAAATTAATCTTCATTCTTTTATTTTACCTATAAATGAAAAGAATTTAGAAGTAACAAAAACAAAAAATAAAAGTGTGATGGAAGGATTGAGATTTTAATCCACGAGGAATATTTCAGGACCATAAAATCCATGCGAAGATGGACATTCACTTTGGTACTTTTCGCTAGCAACGGTGAAAATCTGAGTTTTATAACAAACATTGAGCCGCTCCGTTAATTTAAGTTTGAACCTCGTGGTTTTTTAGAAATGAGGAGAATCTTCTTTTTAATAAAATTTTGAACTGCTCCATAATTTTAATTTGAACCTTATCATTTTTTTAGGAATGAGGACAATCTGCTTTTTTTATAAACTTTGGAACCACTTCTTGGTTATTTTTTTAGAAACGGGGAAATACTAATGTTTTATACTCACTAGACTATTTGATTATTTAAAATTGAACTTCGTGATTTTTTACTTTACAAATGTGGATCCAAATGTATTCTTGATTTTTTTAGAGATTAGAAAAATCTGATTATTTTTATTAACATAGAAGTGCTTACCTTTTTTAATTTGAACTTCCATGTTTATTATTTAAAGTGGAAAAATCATTCTTTCATAAACACGATTTGTTTTCTATTATTTTAAACTTCCTTCAACTTCAAGGATTTTTTAGCGTGAACTTTCAAAATAATGGGGGACTATTTTTTCAACAAACATATTGAAGTTTCTTAGTCTTGCTCTTTCTTCTAATTTTACCAATTCCAAACTTTTGTGCGCTCTTTCTTTCAAAACACAAACAATTGTAGTTAAAAATTTTGAACCTCGGGTTTCACGTGTACTTTCTACTGTCATTGAGGTTAAGGAACCATTTTCGCGAGTGAACTTGCAACATAGAAAAGGAAAAAAGTTCGACGAAGCTTCAACCATGTTGAGAAGAAGAGGCTAGGAAACCAGGGTAGTATTCATGGAGGGATATTTACTTTTCAAACTAAAACATGCGAACGTACGAGAGTAGGGTGTAGTTTGGTTCAATTATGATTTTTTCAAAAAACCAAACTATCGCAATTGCTATGCGACACTCTTTGAACTGATTATGAAATACATACTAGACTATTAGACCCCCCGTAACGCCCTAATGCAATTACATAATCATCAAACTAATGTACTAAGTTGCAAACAATTATCAAATGCCAAGATACTGTGTGTACACTTCTTTTAAAATATATTTAAAAAATTCACACAATCTTCTATGGAACAGAGGGAGTTTTTTTTGTAACATGTTATAAATGCTTGCTTAAACATATGTTGCACATCCTCACGTAATTGGATTAGAGATACATTTTGTTATGGGGGTTTGCATATGAATGAACTGACTGGCCCAATTTTGTCGTACTGAACCATTTTTGTACTGACGCTTGTTTCCAGAAATTTAAGACAATGCAAATATTATCTACAATACGGACATTTAGTATAGTCTGAACTGAACTTTTTGGCACTTTTTGCACCAAGGTAATGGCAGTGAACCTGTGACGAAGAATAGAACTCAGGAAGAAATGTTTTGGAGGTGGAATAAAACATCAGAGATCGGGTGGACCGGCTACACCTCCTCCTCTGGACTGATTGCTCCAGCGAAGTGGAGCTGATGGAGGCGGAGATCACAAGCAGTGCCGGTGATTGGACTGATCTCCTTCTCCCATTGCGACATGATTTTGTTTGTGGAATCTCTAATGTCCTGAATGCATTACATGAAAAGAGAATAGGAGAGGAGTCAGCAAACACACACATCCAAAGTGCATGTCTGTCGTTTCATGAGTAGAACTACCAAAAAATGTGTAGCAAGGCTAGAGCATCGCAATTAAACTTAAGAAAACTTTGAATGGAGTTACTAGTGGACCATTTACTGAGTAGATCAATGGAGTTGGCCAGAGTATCGATATAAACGTGGACGTACGGGACCAGGGCCTCTATAGTATGTGTACACCAGCCCGCCCGTCTCCCGCTGGAACCACGACAATGCAGCGAGCTTCCCCTCCCTTCCAACTACCCCACGTGACATGCCTTTCCCAGTAAATCAAGGTATTGATGATTCAAGGGCGGCCGTTCAAGTAACACCAAATGGCGAGCAGCTCGCGTAGTTCAAGCTTATCAGTTCAAGCAGTATGTGGTCAGCCAGAAACGGGCTTGAAATGAAGGGGTCGACAACACAGTGTACAAAAGATAACAAGGAAAAAGACGACCACACGCGGTGGAGGACACGGTTCTCGCATGGGCCCTCTTTCTTTCAAAACTTTCATGCGCTCTTTCTTCTAATTTTATCAATTCCAAACTTTTGTGCGCTCTTTCTTTCAAAACACAAACAATTGTAGTTAAAAATTTTGAACCTCGGGTTTCATGTGTACTTTCTACTGTCATTGAGGTTAAGGAACCATTTTCGCGAGTGAACTTGCGACATAGAAAAGGAAAAAAGTTCGACGAAGCTTCAACCATGTTGAGAAGAAGAGGCTAGGAAACCAGGGTAGTATTCATGGAGGGATATTTACTTTTCAAACTAAAACATGTGAACGTACGAGAGTAGGGTGTAGTTTGGTTCAATTATGATTTTTTCAAAAAACCAAACTATCGCAATTGCTATGCGACACTCTTTGAACTGATTATGAAATACATACTAGACTATTAGACCCCCCGTAACGCCCTAATGCAATTACATAATCATCAAACTAATGTACTAAGTTGCAAACAATTATCAAATGCCAAGATACTGTGTGTACACTTCTTTTAAAATATATTTAAAAAATTCACACAATCTTCTATGGAACAGAGGGAGTTTTTTTTGTAACATGTTATAAATGCTTGCTTAAACATATGTTGCACATCCTCACGTAATTGGATTAGAGATGCATTTTGTTATGGGGGTTTGCATATGAATGAACTGACTGGCCCAATTTTGTCGTACTGAACCATTTTTGTACTGACATTTGTTTCCAGAAATTTAAGACAATGCAAATATTATCTACAATACGGACATTTAGTATAGTCTGAACTGAACTTTTTGGCACTTTTTGCACCAAGGTAATGGCAGTGAACCTATGACGAAGAATAGAACTCAGGAAGAAATGTTTTGGAGGTGGAATAAAACATCAGAGATCGGGTGGACCGGCTACACCTCCTCCTCTGGACTGATTGCTCCAGCGAAGTGGAGCTGATGGAGGCGGAGATCACAAGCAGTGCCGGTGATTGGACTGATCTCCTTCTCCCATTGCGACATGATTTTGTTTGTGGAATCTCTAATGTCCTGAATGCATTACATGAAAAGAGAATAGGAGAGGAGTCAGCAAACACACACATCCAAAGTGCATGTCTGTCGTTTCATGAGTAGAACTACCAAAAATGTGTAGCAAGGCTAGAGCATCGCAATTAAACTTAAGAAAACTTTGAATGGAGTTACTAGTGGACCATTTACTGAGTAGATCAATGGAGTTGGCCAGAGTATCGATATAAACGTGGACGTACGGGACCAGGGCCTCTATAGTATGTGTACACCAGCCCGCCCGTCTCCCGCTGGAACCACGACAAGGCAGCGAGCTTCCCCTCCCTTCCAACTACCCCACGTGACATGCCTTTCCCAGTAAATCAAGGTATTGATGATTCAAGGGCGGTCGTTCAAGTAACACAAAATGGCGAGCAGCTCGCGTAGTTCAAGCTTATCAGTTCAAGCAGTATGTGGTCAGCCAGAAACGGGCTTGAAATGAAGGGGTCGACAACACAATGTACAAAAGATAACAAGGAAAAAGACGACCACACGCGGTGGAGGACACGGTTCTCGCATGGGCCCGTCTGAGGCAGGGTTTCCATACTAATGCGACAGCACACACGTACTGATGCATGCATACTGATGCACGAACTGATGCAGCAGCACACACATGCTCAAAACAAAGAGTGTCATGCGGCAGTACACATGTACTGATGCACACGGCAACACGAGATGGCCATGGAGCTAGGCGAACATGGCGGAGGCTAGTGGCAATTCAGAACGGGGAGGATGGTTGTTTTGCCGAATATTATGGTTAGGATTCGACTTGTACAGCGGACAGCGCTTGATCTGGACTGAGAAGCAAGGTCGCTGCTGCTCGTGGGAGGAAGAGAAGGGGTTCGCTCGGGAAGGACCCCAGCAGAGGTCAGGGGAAGGAGCAGGAACACGAGCGGCACGTGGCTGTTTAGGGAACTTGTTGGACGACCCGGCGGCGTTGCTGAGGTGTGGGTAGGATGGTCATCGCGATGGCCATGGACCATGATGTCCGTGGGAAGTGGGAGGTGGTGGTGGTGGTGGTGGGGCGCGCGTCGACGGCTGGGGCCATGGCGGCTGCAGAAGGTGGTGGTGGCGGTGTGTGTGCTTGTGGTGGGGGCCATGCCAGCTTTGAAAGGTGGGAGCTGGTGGTGGCACACGCGCACCATCGGCGGAGGCTGCGACAGCTCTAGGAGGTGTTGGTGGCGGGACGCAGGCCAGTGGCGAGGGCCATGGCGGTGGTGGGATTGGGATTGGGATCAGGGGTGGGAAGTGGGGTTTGACCGGGATGTGGGCGAATGGAACGAGTTTTTTCTTTTTCCTCGCGGTCATGTAATTGGTCCGTCGAGCCTATATAGGGCATCCTGAGTAATATTCTGATCACAACCAGAACTTCCTGAGTTACGCGGCCTGAATTTCCGTCTATAGAAACCCGACCTTCCGGCTATCTTCGCAGCTGTGTCTCCCTGCGCGAATTATTCTGTTCAGTCATGTTCTATATGATGTAAGTGTAATCTAGAAACGGTTTTTAGCAACTAAATGCCCATTTTAAATAGGAATCTCGCTTGTTGACGGATTTTGCTCTCGGGTCATGATGAACTTGCGTCTTTTGCAATTTTACTGGTGAGTTGTTCAACCTGAACTTTCCCCTGTTCTAGGTTGAACTTCCGCAAACATTGCCCAAATGGGGCTTACGATATAGCGTTAGAAAGCTATGGAGACGAGTATCATGACCCAAGTTAAAATTTTGAAAAAATGTAAGCGGTTTAAGAGCAGTTTTGAAAATTGTTTTTTCTTCATACAAAAAACATCAATCATATTTTCAATCGCATTTCTAAAATGTTTATCGGAATGAGGCAAATAATATGGCGTTGGAAAGCTGCTAAAAAACCGCTCCTTCCACATGTTGAAAGTTTTCTCTAATTTCCTATGGTTAAAGAGTAATTTGGAAAATCGTAAAATTTTGCAAACTGAATAGCCGAGTTCGTATTTTCGAAGCCATTTCTAAACAGCTAATCCAATTGAGGCAAATGATATGGCGTTGGAAACCTTATGAAAATGCGCTACTTTTTCTTGCTGAAAGTTTTTTCTAATTTTGAACGGTTTAAGAGTAATTTAGAAAATGGTACAAGTTCCACAAAGTTCGTATTTTCGAGTTAATTTTTTAGTCGTACGTTCGAATGCAACAAATGATATGGCGTTGGAAAGCTTGAACAAATGCGAAACTTTTTGGTATATATTGTTTCTATAAATTCTTTATAGTTTTAAGTCAATTTAAAAAATGACTAAAAACGTATTTTCGACGTAATTTCTTTAAACTTTATCGGAATGGGGCAAATAATATACCGTTGAAAAGCAAAGAAAAATGCAAAACGTTTTCATGTTGATGGTTTCTCTTATTCCTAGCCATTTTCATGTAATTTCGAAAATGGCGTGATCATTCGTTCTGCCTTTATCAAGAAATATATTCTTCGAAAATGCATCGCGTGAAGAACTTGAACTTCTCGGCATGTCTACTAGAACTTCACTCTGTTTTCACATGCTTTTTTTTGCTCGTAGCTCTCTATCCACTTACCGGAATTGAGCAAGTTATATACCGATGAAAAGCTGTTGTAAACACGCAACTTTCTTGACCATTTTTTCATACTCGCGACGGTTTTAAAAGTTTTTCATCTGAAATTCATTCAGTATAGTAGTTGAACTTCCTGCTGTTTTCACGTTGAACTTTTGTGACATATTTTCGTTTGCAATTTTCTCATCCATTCGTTAGTGTTACAGAAATGATATTCCTTTTGTACAAACCTCTCACAATAATTTTTTTAACTTTCTCCGATGGAGGACTTGAAGTTATAACAACAAAAAAATTGGACCTTGCATTTTAATTCATTTTTCCCATATTAAACACACACCATGTAGTATATGAACTTTTTCCATTTTTATAATTTGAATTTTTATTTTCTTTTTTAAATCAACTTGCTCCCAAATAATAATTGGACTTCTTTGTAGATTGAGAGAATTATTTTAAAACGCAAAAAAATAATCCGTTTTTGTGTTTTCGAACATTGAAATACGCGATGAACCTCTCTCTCTCTCTCTCAAATTTTTAAACTTCCCCAGACAGAGCACTTGAACTCAAAAACTTTTTTAGACTTCATCTTTTTATTCTTTTTTACTCATACGAAATGCACACCATGTAGTATGTTAACTTCCTGTAGTTATCAATTTGAACTTCTCTCTGTTTCGCTTTAGTAATGAAAACCTCTTATTTTTTACATATATCAATTCGCTCTAACTTTTTTATTTGAATTTCTTTTATGTATTTTTAGAAATATGAAAATTGTAGTTTTGTTAGAAACATCAAACTTCTTCGTTATTTTGAATTGAACTTATTGGTTTTATTCTTTAGTAATAAAAAATCGAGTTTTTAATTAAATATCAAACTTCTCCATGTTTTTAAATTGAACTTCTTGGTTTTATTCTTCAGTAACAAGAAAAACTGAGTTTTTAAGGTACATTGAATTACTATGTTTTTAAAATTGAACTTCTTGGTTTAATCTTTAGTATGGGGGAAAATCCGAATTTTTCAAAAAACATGGAAAATCTTTTTAAAACTTTTGTTGTTGTTCCCTTATTTTAATTTGAACTTATTAGTTATTCTTTAGAATGAGAATCTGAGGTTTTTATAAACTTTGCTCTGTTATTTTAATTTGAACTTCTTAGTTTTATTCTTTACTAACGAGGAAAATCGAGCTTTTTGAACTTTTTTGCTTTAAAATTTTGAAGCTCTTTGGATTTATTTTTTAATTATGTAAAAAAATCCGATTATTTTTATGGACATCGAACTTCACCATTTTTTAAATTTGAACTTCTTAGTTTTATTGGTTAGTAACGGGGAAAATGTTTATTTATATAAACAATTTTACCGTGCCGTTGTTTTAATTTGAACTTCTAGTTTTTATAGAATGGGGAAAACCAGTTTTTATACAATCTTTTGAAATGCTCCTCCTTTTAATTTGAACTTCTCTAGCTTTTTTACAAATGGGGAAAATCCATTATAAAGATTTTTGAACTACTTTTTTTAACTTCTTGCTCAAATTTTTTGAACTTCAAAATTTGACTTTTAGATATTAAAAACTTCATTTTTTTAACGTTAACCTGCTTCGGTTTTTAAATTTGAACTTCTTATAGAATTTTGTCATGACATTTTATGCATGTTTTTCTTTTCGGTGAAATGGCCTAGGCGGTCCCTTTTTTCATTTGATGATTTTTCTTGTGTACGTGGTACATATGATCTTCGGAATTTCTGAAACATGAATTTCGCGTGCTATTAATTCTTTTCTCATGAAACTCCATAGTTTTGATTCTTTGAATTCCATGATTTTTTGTTTACATTTCTTTGGTTTGAACTTCGATGTTCATTACACATGAACTTTCGAAATCACACCTTTTTATACACATTTTCCCTTGAATCCAACATGTGCAAAAACAATAGGAAAATTTGGGCATGAAAAACAACATTTTAAAACAGGTAATTGGAGGTCGGACATCCCGCAATATAAATTATGAACCGTGCATGGAGGTGCACGTGAAATTCTTGCAACAAATCTGAGTTTTTTATATACTTCAAACTTCTATGTTATTTTAAGTTGAACTTCTTAGTCTTATTCTTAAAAAAATGTTTTCAAATAAGCATCAACCCTTTTTTTAAACTGAACCTCATACTTTTATTTTTCATAGAAATGGAAAGAATTTGAGTTTTTCGTAAACATCAAACTACTCCTTTTATTTTAATTTGCACTTCTTTAATTTTATTCTTTAGTAACGAAAGAAAACCTGTGTTTTTTTATAAATATTGAACTTCTCTATTTTTACAATTTGGACTTCTTGGTTTATTTGAAATACTTTCTTTTTCCTTTTTTTGAAACCGTAAAACAATATTATTTTTATAAAAAATACATTACATTCATGTGTTATTTTAATTTGAACTTCTTGCTTTTCTTTGAGATACAAAAATTTCTTATTTTTTTTATCAACTTTGGCCTGCTATGTATCTTAAATTTGAACTTCTTGGTTTAGTTTCAGAGACGGAAAAAATTGTCTACTATTTTGTCTTTTAACTTATAGGCTTTTGGGGGTTTCGTAAACTTCTAGAGTTTATTTGTGTGCAAAGTTACACACACACACACATAATAGAATACACACCCACACATTGATGATCACATGTTGTAATTTTGTTTTCCAGTGAATTTTCTAGACTTAAATTTTGTTTGTGCTCTTTTAAATTTATTTGTCACTTCATGTTCTAAAAAATCACAAATCTCACATGTTTTTCCTTGCATGTTTAAATAGTTTGAACTTGCTGAGATACACATAACTCAATTGACCTTCTCGAACACAACATTTTGACCTTCACAAATAAAAGTTTAAGCATAGTAATACAAGACAAACAAAGCATTCTCTGTATCCACTTTTTGAAATGGCAACATGGGTGGAGGTGCTAGTCGGCACATTATGCAGCGGGGCAACGACAAGTGGTAGTAGCAGAAGGTGGTCATATACTTTTCAGATCGATGTTCTTGAATTGGTTTCGAAGAGGAACAACAACATTTTTTTGCACTGCGGATACAAACACACAAGCATGTCCCCTCCTGATGAATGAATGGAACAAGCGAGATGAGTGAGTCTGAATATGCATGAATATATAAAGGCCGTGTTTTTTATTTGGAATCTCTAGTATTGCTGAGAATATAGACTGAAATAGTAGACATGAGTGGAGCTTAGTTGCAAGAACATGAAAATGAGAGAAGGAAGAAAGGTGATGCCTGGGAAGGTCGGATTCGACCGTCGCTGCAGTCCACACACGAGAACAGCAACCAGGTACATCATAATGGGAGCTGGATATGAATATGGAGGATATGCTTTGGTGAATCTCAAAGTCGGGTTCTTTTCTTTGGGCTGGCGAGCGTTTGACTTTCAGACACAACGTCAGCAAAACAAGACGGCATGCCGAGCAGCAATGCTAGATCGCGGCATAGTGACGATTCGAAAACAACCTGGGCTAGCTTTCCCTTCAAACAACAAAGGTAAGAAGCCACTCCAGGGTCATGTCCATTTTTTGTCGACCATACCGACACTGCATATCTCGCGGCTAAAAATACGAGCATCTTCCAATTCTTTTGAGCGACTTGCTCCCAGCTGCTACTTCAGCTTCCTTCAGCTCTGGTTTCGGTAGTTCATGGGGAGAGGATGGAGGCAGAAGGGCAGCAAAGCTCGAGGGAGCAGCTCGGCCTACACGAGTAGGAGGAGGAGCAACATCAACAAATTGCTAGCATATGTTGGTTTAACTCTAGACGAAGAAGATCAAGGTTGCAGTTCAGACCTGCGCCACGGGGAAGGTCATTTTCTGGGCTCGCCGGAGTTGGGGGTCTTCTCCCCTTCACATCGAGGAGGAGGAGGAGGAGGGGAATGGGACCTGCTGGTGGTGTCGTGGTTCTAAGTCTGACAGTAGTGTAGGGGGGTAGGAATGGAGAGGGAAGATCCTAGCTATGGAGTAGTTGTATACACAAGGGATTTACGAGTTCTGGCCCTTCTCGGAGGAAGTAACAACCCTACGTCTCGGAGCCCGGAGGCGGTCGACTGGATTATGTGTGTATGAGTTACAGGGGTGCAAACCCTTTACACTGAGGAGGGGGGTGGCTTATATAGAGTTCGCCAGACCCCTCCGGCCCTCAGTTATGTAGGGTTTAAGGTACATTAAGGTCGGGCGTTACTGGTAGCGCCATAAGTAAAGTGCGATGATGACCATAAAAGCTATTCAATGACCGACCGTTTGCATGCAAAGTGACTTTAGATCTCCTAACCGTCGAGTGGTTGGCTTCATGGTCGAGTGGTTGGCTTCATGGTCGAGTGTCTTCGAGTCTGTCGAGTGGAACACTTCTGAGTCGATTGACAGATGGCTTCTTCTAGAGATGTCCTTGGGTAGGGTAGTTTGGACAGGTCCATGACCCTACCCTAGGTACATAGCTTCATCATTAGCCCCCGAATGGATCGAGGTTTGAGTGGGGAAGGAGTTGAGAACTCTTCCGACCCACCTTTCGTACTATGAGTGTATCTGGTTCTGGATCCAAGAACTTGAGTAATGACACCAACTTATTTTTCGGTCGCCTTGATCCATTCTTGGTTTCAGTCGAGTGAATTTCTTTACTTGAAAAGTTCCGAGTGACGGTGTGGAGGAGATCCTCCGTCTGACAAGTTGTTCTGCTGCTCGCGGATTCTGCGGGATTCGAATTTTGGGAAGCGCGCGGGGCGGAGGAGGCCGCAGTAATCGGACGGGATAGGGCAGAGACGCCTCGATCTTCGTGCCACATTTTTCACCACGTATCGCACGTGTGACTATTGCGGGATTTGACAAGATCGCCCGGGCCTACAAGTTAGTCACTCGGAAGTAACCTCATATAAGGCGCCGGACGGGGTTTTTTGAACAGTGCGTTCTCATTTCCTCCTCTCTTCTCCAGATCTATCCGCCGCGTCTGCTTCCGTCTCAGTGCAGCTGCCCCGTGCGCATCTCGCCGGTGATGATGGTGAAAGAGAAGATGGCATCCCTGGAGCGGGCGAAGAAAGCGACAGCGAAGGCGAAGGGAAGGGCGACCAGTCGAGGCGGATCTTCATCGAGGGCCGGCCTACCGCAGGGCTGGATCAGGGGCGACTGGATCCGCTCGACGATTCGTCAAGCATATCTTGACGACCTGGCCGATGGAGGACTGATCCCCCATGGATCGGCGCGGCTCCCGGGGAAGGAGTCTGAGCCGCAACCTCAGGAGGGTGAGTGCGTTCTCTTGGCCACCCATGTCGACCGTGGGTTTTCTTTGCCGCCTCACCCTTTCTTTCGGGGATTTCTGAATTTCTTTGGGGTGCAACTCCACCACTTCACACCCAACACCATTGTGTACCTCGCTGCTTTCGTGTCTTTGTGCGAGAATTTCTTGGGTTGCGAGCCTCATTGGGGTCTTTTCAAGCACATCTTCACCTGTCGCTCCCAGACGGTGAAAAAGGCCAATCCGAGTGACGAGAGAACACAAGTGATTCAGATGTGTGGGGATCTTGGGGTTCAAATGAGGGGAAAAAGCTCTTCTCTGGCCATGACCCTACCCGACTCGGTCCGTGGGTGGCAGTCGACCTGGTTCTACTGCAAAGACCAGCCGACGCCAGGGCAGTCGACCGGACTCCCTCCTTTTTCCATGGAACGAGTAAGGAAGCCTTCCTCTTTGAAGGTGATCCTGGAAGAGAAGGCACGGGTTAAGGTGCTGGTCGAGCGTGTTGTCCAGCTTATATGTGACGGGGTGACTGGCATGGACCTCTTGGAGGTCTTCCTCTGACGATGCATCCAACCGCTTCAAGCTCGAGACCATCCGATGTGGTTGTATTCTGGCACTGAGGACACCACTCGGATCCACCCGGAGGAGATTGACGATGCCACGCTGGAGAGGTGCCTGGTGAGCATCACAGGGAACAAAGACAACCCCCGAGGAGCCAGGAGGATTCCCCCACTCGACAAATCATACGAAGTAGACAAGGTCCTACTTTTGCATCTCTGACTGTGATCTTGCTTTCTTCATTCTGTTTGCTTAAAATCAGTCGACTGACTTTTGTCTTGCTTGTTGTCTTCTAGGCCATGAGTGAGATGTACTCGATGCCCAATGGGGCGCAAGAACATGACGAGGAGGGAGAGGCGAGCGGAGGTGAAAGTGAGGAGGAGTGGCAATTTGATGGTGAGGGGGAAGAGGACGACGACGGCTCCAGCGAAGAGGAGGAGGAGGAAGTCGATCCTCCTCGCACGGAAAGGCGATCCAAGCTTACCCACGACCCCGCGAGCGAGCGCGGCAAAGCGATTGCGCCCGTTGGGCAATCGTCAAAGCGCCCTCGGGCGGCTTCTCTGGCGCCGACTGAAAAAGCGCCGGAGCATCCTCTGGCGGTGTCATCAAAGCCATCGAAGGCCTTGCCCAAGATGAGAATGGCCATTCCTACCATTTCCAGGTAATGGCAGAACTTGTGTTTTCTCGTTTATCATGGACAGACTCTTGGTCGACTCATTGAATAACCGACTGGTTTCTAAAATCTGCAGTGTGCTACCTCCGAGACTTCCGCCAGGAACAAAGACCAGGAAATGGAAGACACTGTCACTTCCAACCTTGGTACGATTTCTGTAGTTTCACTTTTGGTCGATTGGATTTTCGTTTTTAACTTTGGATTTTTCCTGTAGCTCCCCCTCATGTCATTGATCTCCCTGATGATGACGATGAGGTGCCACTGAGGGCGAGGAGGAATAAAAAGGCACCGGCTGGCAAGACCACTCCGATTGCATCAGTGCCTGAGACATCGGTTCAAGAGGGTGGCGATGTCACTCGGCATTCTGTGTCCTTCGCTGTGCCGCTGACGAGTGTCCGGCCTTCGTCGTCGACTGCTGACTGGCCTCCCCTTTTTGCCACACACCACGTCCCAGAGGACCAAGTGGGTGCTGCTAAGGAGGCAATCTCCAGGCGGGGATCATGATGGAGCAGGTGAAAGCGATCCGGGAAGCCAGCCAAGCGGTCTATGATGCTAGCTCAGCCCTTCAGAGCAACGTCCAGGTTAGTTGGTCACCACTTGTTCTGTTAGGATATGCTATCTGAAGACTTTTTTTCCGAAGATCTTTGTATCTGTACACCCACTGGGTGTGTCGATTGAAATTTTGGATCGGTGGGGGCACGCTGAGTGCACCCACTGGGTGTGGTCCCCGAGACTACGGTGGACTGCTGGAAGTCGACTGTAGTCTTTGTATTTTGAATTTCTTCACTCTATCTTCTTCACTCGGTATGGTCGGACCATGTCGAATGGAATCTTGGAACTAGCGGGGGCACGTTGAGTGCACCCACTGGGTGTGTTCCCCGAGACCATGGATGACTGCTGGCAGTCGACTAAGGTCTGAAGAACCTGTGTGTGTTTTTTTGGTAGATCACTATGAGACCATGGCTGACTGCTGGCAGTTAGCTATGGTTTTGGGACCATAATCTCTTTGTTCTTTTTGGTCAACTAATCAGACCAAGTCGGTATAACTAGTGGGGGCACGCTGAGTGCACCCACTGGGTGTAGTCCCCGAGACTACTGTCGAATATTTTGATTCGGCTATAGTCTTAGTAATGTTACGATTTTTCTCTTAGTCACTCGGAAGCAACCTATCTTTGATGTCTGTCGACTGACCCTTCACAGAAATCTTGTGAGCTTGTGGCTCGCTATACTGAGTTGGAAAACAAATATATCCAGCTCGACCTTGACTTGAAGCTTGTTCAGGAGAACTTTCAGAAGGCGAAGGACAAAGCAAAAGGTATGATTGGTGAGAACTTGACAACTGTATTTATCTTTCTGCTCATTCCTGATTCTAATCTCATTGTCATTTTGCAGAAAAAAAATGAAGGAGGCTCTGAAAAAGAAGGACCACGACCTTGCCGAGGCGGAGAAGGCGGCTTTGGACAAAATGAATCTTGCGGAAGAAAAACTGGCTTCAGTCGGTAAACTTGAAGAGGAGAACGCCAATCTGAAAGCTGCTCTCGATGCGGCCAACAAGGAAGTCAGCCGTCTGAAGAATGATAAGATAGCTCTGAATGACAAGGCTGGTGAACTGGTGGGGAAGAAGAACGATCTGGAGGCTTATCTAGGAGGGCTCGCCAAGAAGTTATTCGTCATGCTTGAAGGTAATCTCTCCTACCCGACTGACTTGTAATCATCGATTTATCATAGAACTGCTGGTTTATCTTTGAGTTGTGTTTACAGAATTCTGCCAAACTTCGAGGAGGAGACCAATCGAGTGGAGACAGGCTTGGACCCCATTAACTCTCTTGTGAAGGACGAAGCTGCTATGAACGTGCTCCGACTGGAGTCTCGTGTTGCTGGTGTGGTTGACTACCTTGCTCGACTGAAGGTTGCAGTGTTGCGAATCCACACGACACTCTGGCCGGGAGAGATGCTTCAAAATGATCTCGAGTCTCTAATGACTCGACTGAATGAAGTTCCAGGTCGAGTGCAAGAATTGAAGAAGTCCTCTGCCAGGTGTGGTGCTGATGTTGCTCTGTCCCTAGTCCGTGTTCACTGCAAGGTTGCGCAAGAGGACAAGCTAGCATCCCTCAAAGTGGCCAATACCAAGAGGCATGACTTCCAATCTTTCATGGAGACCTTCATTGCTGCTGCCGCTCGGATTGCTGATGGAATCGACCTGGACCAGTTTGTCGCGCCTTCCAGTCCTCCACCCGAGGAGTAAGAAAAACTTCTATGCTTCGCCTTAAATTTGCCTCGGAATGCCGAGTGGTTTTGTAACCGATAAACTTTTACAGGCTTGATGCCTGAGCACTTTTGAATCCGTAGGATGTTATCTGAACTTGGCTTATCGTTGAATATGCTTGCATTTGCCTTCGAGCAAACTTTGTTCTTCACTCGGAATATACTTTAGTGCTTGTGACGCAGCTCTGAGGTGGAGAATCCAGTCGACCTGCACCTCATCGCTCTTGCAGGTAGGGATGGAGCACAGATTGCAGTTGACCTGCATCCTTGCGAATCGGGATGGAGCGCACATTGTATTTGTGGCGTAGCTCCAAAGGAGAAGGCAACAGTCGACCTGCACCTCGTCGTCCTTGCAGAGCGCATGTTGTATTTGTGGCGTAGCTCCGAAGGAGAAGGCGGCAGTCGACCCGCACCTCGTCGTCCTTGCAGAGGGCACGTTGTATTTGTGGCGTAGCTCCGAAGGAGAAGGCGGCAGTCGACCTGCACCTCGTCGTCCTTGCGGATCGGAATGGATTTCATACTTAGGCGAGTACTGGACTGCAGCTAAGCCCCCGAGTGGGAGGGTTGCTCTCCACTCGGTAGGATTTTCAAATACTTAGGCGAAATGGATTCGCAGCTAAGCCCCCGAGTGGGAGGTTTGCGCTCCACTCGGTAGGATTTTCAAATACTTAGGCGAGTACTAGACTGCAGCTAAGCCTCCGAGTGGGATGGTTGCTCTTCACTCGGTAGGATTTTCAAATACTTAGGCGAGTAGTCGACTGCAGCTAAGCCCCGAGTGGGAGGGTTGCTCTCCACTCGGTAGGATTTTTAAGTACTTAGGCGAGTACTGGACTGCAGCTAAGCCTCCGAGTGGGAGGGTTTCTCTCCACTCGGTAGGATTTTCAAACACTTAGGCGAGTACTGGACTGCAGCTAAGCCTCTGAGTGGGAGGGTTGCTCTCCACTCGGTAGGATTTTCAAATACTTAGGCAAGTACTGGACTGCAACTAAGCCCCCGAGTGGGAGGGTTTCTCTCCACTCGGTAGGATTTTTAAATACTTAGGCAAGTACTGGACTGCAGCTAAGCCCCCGAGTGGGAGGGTTGCTCTCCACTCGGTAGGATTTTTAAGTACTTAGGCGAGTACTGCACTGCAGTTAAGCCTCCGAGTGGGAGGGTTGCTCTCCACTCAGTAGGATTTTCAAATACTTAGGCTAGTACTGGACTACAGCTAAGCCGCCGAGTGGGAGGGTTGCTCTCCACTCGGTAGGATTTTTAAATACTTAGGCAAGTACTGGACTGTAGCTAAGCCCCGGAGTGGGAGGGTTGCTCTCCACTCGGTAGGATTTTTAAATACTTAGGCAAGTACTGGACTGCAGCTAAGCCCCCGAGTGGGAGGGTTGCTCTCCACTCGGTAGGATTTTTAAGTACTTAGGCAGTACTGGACTGCAGCTAAGCCTCCGAGTGGGAGGGTTGCTCTCCACTCGGTAGGATTTTCAAATACTTAGGCGAGTACTGGACTGCAGCTAAGCCTCCGAGTGGGAGGGTTTCTCTCCACTCGGTAGGATTTTCAAATACTTAGGCGAAACGGATTTGCAGCTAAGCCCCCGAGTGAGAGGCTTGCTCGTCACTCAGCAGGGTTTTTTGTTTATTCAAACTTAGGCGAAACGAACAATCACTGGGAAAATTATAACACTCTTGTCTTTGATAAACAAACTACAGAGGTACTTTTTATTACATCTCATCCGAGTGAGTACTTAAGTATAAAAGGGGCGGAGCAGCTCCGCATTCCAAGCTCGTGGCTCATCAATCTGGCGATTGACATTGTAAAGATGGTACGCTCCATTGTGGAGAACTTTGGTGATGATGAAGGGGCCTTCCCAAGTAGGGGCGAGTTTGTGTGGCTTCTGTTGATCCACTCGGAGGACCAAGTCTCCTTCTTGGAAGGCTCGACTCTTCACGTTTCTAGCGTGGAATCGACGCAAGTCGTACTGATAGATAGTTGATTGGATCATGGCCATCTCTCTTTCTTCTTCTAGAAGGTCGACTGCGTCTTGCCGGACTTGTTATGCTTCATCTTCTGAGTAGAGCTCGACTCGGGGTGCATTGTGAAGCAGGTCACTCGGCAGAACTGCTTCAGCTCCATAGACCAGAAAGAACAGTGTTCGCCCAGTTGACCGATTAGGAGTAGTCCTCAATCCCCAAAGGACTGATGGAAGTTCGTCGACCCACGCGCCTACTGCGTGTTTGAGATCACGCATCAACTGGGGTTTCAGTCCTTTGAGAATTAGGCCGTTTGCTCTTTTTGCTTGTCCGATCGACTGGGGGTGAGCGACGGAAGCGTAGTCGACTCACATGCCTTGAGAAGCGCAAAAGGCTCTGAATTGGTCGGAATCAAAGTTTGACCAATTATCAGTGATGATGCTATGCGGAACTCCATATTTGAATATCAACTCTCTGATGAAGCTGATAGCGGTGCCGACATCAAGATTCTTGATAGGCTTGGCTTTGATCCACTTAGTGAACTTGTCAACTGCCACCAGTACATGGGTGAAGCCGCTCCTGCCAGATGAGCGAAGGGCCAGACGAGTGGAATGGTCTTGAAGGCTGAGGCAGGATTGTGTGACATATTGGAATAGAACTGACATCCTTCACACTTGTCGACTATCTTCTTTGCCATTTCATTTGCTCTGGGCCAGTAAAACCCCGCTCGGTATGCTTTAGCCACAATAGTCCGAGAGGACGCATGATGGCCACAGGTCCCCGAGTGCATATCATCAAGAATTATCCGACCTTCTACTGGTGTTATACATTTCTGACTGGCTCCAGTCGCACTTTCCCTGTACAACTGTCCCTTTATCACAGTAAAGGCCTTGGATCGACGGATGATCTGTCGAGCCTCTTCTTCATTCTCTGGGAGCTCTTTCCTTAGGATATACGCGATGTACAACACTGTCCAGTCGGGAGTGATGACCAAAACTTTCATGATCAGGTGGACCACAGCTGGGACCTCAACTTCAGTCGGATCTGTGGCACTTTTTGGCTACGGGGCTTCTTTGGTGAAAGGATCCTCTTGAACTGATGGTGTGTGGATGTGTTCCAAAAACACATCACTGGGAATGGCTTCTCTCTTGGAACCTATTTTTGCCAAATCATCAGCCGCTTGATTTTTCAGTCAGGGTATATGATGGAGCTCTAACCCCTCGAATTTCTTCTCTACCTTTCTTACTGCATTGCAGTAACCAGTCATGGCTGGGCTTTTGACGTCCAACTCCTTCATCACTTGGTTCACCACCAAATTTGAGTCGCCATAGACCATGAGGCGACGGACGCTGAGTGAAATGGCCATACGCAACCCATACAGAAGTGCTTCGTATTCTGCTTCATTATTGGAGGAATCAAAGTGAATCTGGAGCACATATCTGAGCTTATCTCCTCGGGGGGACACCAACACTACCCCAGCATCGGAACCATTCAGCATCTTAGAACCATCAAAGAACATGGTCTAGTGCTCCGAGTGAACTTGAGTCGGCAGTTGCTGTTCAGTCCACTCGACGATGAAATCTGCTATTGCTTGGGACTTGATGGCTTTCTTTGCCTCAAACCTGATATCTAGGGGAAGGAGTTCAATCGCCCATTTTGCCACTCGACCAGTTGCATCTCTGTTGTGCAGAATCTCTGACAATGCAGCATCGCTGACGACTGTAATGGAATGGTCAGAGAAGTAATGAGCAACCTTCTTCGTGGTCATATAAATCCCATATGCAAGCTTCTGATAATGAGGGTATCTTTGCTTTGATGGGGTCAAAACTTCAGAAATATAATATACTGGGCACTGAACTTTAAAGGCTTTCCCTTCTTCTTCCTGCTCGACCGTAATTACTGTACCGATGACTTGTCCTGTGGCTGCAATGTAAAGCAACAAAGGCTCTTTGCTGATTGGGGCAACAAGCACCGGCTGGGTGGAGAGCAGGGCTTTTAGCTCTGCAAACGCTGCATCAGCTTCAGGAGTCCACTCGAACTTGTCTGACTTCTTCATTAGTCGGTAAAGAGGCAATGCCTTTTCACCGAGACGAGATATGAATCGACTTAAAGCGGCCAACCAACCAGTAAGCTTTTGGACATCGTGCACACGCACAGGACGTTTCATTCGGAGTATAGTACCAACTTTTTCTGGATTGGCGTCGATTCCTTGTTCGGAAACGAGAAAACCGAGTAACTTTCCGCCAGGAACTCCGAATGTGCACTTTGATGGATTAAGCTTGATATCGTACCTCCTGAGGTTGGCAAATGTCTCAGCAAGGTCAGTCAGTAGGTCGAAACCTTTCCGTGACTTGACGAAAATATCATCCATGTATGCTTCCACATTTTGACTGATCTGAGTGAGCAAACACTTCTGAATTATCCTCATGAACGTGGATCCGGCATTCTTGAGGCCGAATGGCATGGTGACATAACAGAAGCACCCGAATGGAGTGATGAAAGCTGTTTTGATCTCATCGGGTCCATACAGACGGATCTGATGGTAACCGGAATAGGCGTCTAAAAAACACATGCGCTCACATCCCGCAGTCGAATCGACTATTTGATCGATGCGGTGGAGAGGAAAATGATCTTTCGGGCAGGCCCGATTGATATGTTTGAAGTCAATGCACATGCGAAGTGACTTGTCCTTCTTGGGGACCATGACAACATTGGCGAGCCACTTGGAGTGATAAATTTCTCAGATAAACTCCGCTGCTAAGAGCCAAGCTACCTCCTCGCCAATGGCCTTTCTTTTCTGGACGGCGGACCGTCGAAGATGTTCTTTGATAGGTTTCACTTTTGAGTCGACTCATAGATGGTGCTCAGCCAGCCCCCTGGGAACACCTGGCATGTCAGAAGGTTTCCATGCAAAGATGTCCCAGTTCTCACGGAGGAACTGGATGAGCGCTTCTTCCTATTTGGAGTCGAGTGTTGTAGAGATATGAGTCGGAGCAACACTGGGGTCAGTCGAGTGAATGTGAATCGGTTTTGTCTCACCAGACGACTGAAATGCTAATTCCGTAGCAGGCTTCTTGGCTCGCAACAAATCACTCGGGTCCGCAGTTTTCTGGTATTCCTACAGCTCTACCTCTGCCATCTGAGCATCGGCAATCTTTGAGCCTTTCTGAAAGCACTTTTCCGCCTTCTTCCGATTGCCAGTAATAGTGATCACACCTTTGGGACCAGTCATCCTCAATTTGAGGTACACATAACATGGTCGAGCCATAAAACGTGCATAAGCTGGCCTGCCCAAAATAGCGTGATAAGCACTCTGGAAATCCACAACTTCAAACGTCAACTTTTCTTTGCGGTAATTTTTGGAATCACCGAAAACCACATCAAGAGCAATTTGGCCAAGTGACTCAGCCTTCTTTCCAGGAATGACTCCATGGAAGCTCATGTTGCTGGTACTGAGTGTGGACATCGGAATACTCATCCCTTTCAATGTCTCTGCATACAGTATATTCAGGCCACTGCCGCCATCCATCAAAACTTTAGTCAGTCGAGTGCCTTCTACGACTGGGTCGACCACCAGAGCTTGCCTCCCAGGGGTGGCTATGTGCGTCGGGTGATCAGACTGGTCGAATGTAATGGCAGTCTGAGACCATTTTAGATAACTGGGTGTCACCGGAGCAACCATATTCACTTCTCGGTTGATAACTTTCAATCGACTTTTGCTTTCAACTTCAGCAAAAATCATCAGGGTGGAATTGACCTGGGGATATCCATCATCACTATCTTCTTTGTCCTCAACTTTGTCCGACTCCTTTTCCTTATCTTTGGGTTGTTTCCCCTAGAATTGCTGGATCAAGAGCCGGCACTGTCGAGTGATATGTTTCGGGTAAATGAGTTTACCCTCCTCATCTTTCTTCGTGTGGATGTGGCACGGCAAATCCAACACGCCATTCCCTTCCTTATCCTTCACCTTCTTAGGGTTCCAAGGCCCTTTGGGATTTCCTTTAAACTTTCCTTGAGTCACGACCAAGGCTTCTCCAGGAGCGTCTGGCTCGGCTTTCCGCTTCTGCTTCCGACTGTAGTTCCCTCCTCCAGTTTCGTGGGCGACTGACTTGTGCTTGCCACTCCGGAGCCGATCCTCCTCTTCACCATTTGCATACTTGGTGGCAATCTCCATCATTCGGCTCAGAGACATGTCTCCGGTTCGACCGAATTTCAGGTTTAGCTCTCTGTACTAAACGCCTTCCTTGAAGGCACAAACTGCCTAGTGATCAGATGCATTCTCTACCGTGTGATGCAACGTGATCCATCTCTAGATGTAATCTTTCAAAGTTTCATTCGACTTCTGCACACAAGATTGCAGCTCTGTCAGTCCTGCTGGTCGCTTGCAAGTTCCTTCAAACGTTCTGACAAACCCTCGGGCAAGATCTTCCCAAGTGTAAATGTGTCACGCCCAATATGAGACCCTATCCAAAAGGAACTCGAAGGTCCCACCAAGGATAGACCCGCATATTGAAACGCTTTTGCAAGGTGGATATCATTACATCAACATTACATAATACATGGGGATACATACAAGAGGCATACAATGCCACACAAATACAACATCACAATACATAAGAGCATCATCCGACTACGGATGAAACACAAACAGAAACTCAAACGACATCCACCTTGCTAGCCCAGGCTGCCGACCTGGAACCTATCCCTGATCGAAGAAGCAGAAGAAGAACTCAACACAAGCAAGCATCGCTCTCGCGTCATGATCATCGCATAACCTGTACCTGCAACTATTGTTGTAGTAATCTGTGAGCCACGAGGACTCAACAATCCCATTACCATGGGTATCAAGACTAGCAAAGCTTAATAGGAACGGAAGGGGTAAAGTGGTGAGGCTGCAGCAGCGACTAAGCATGATAAGGTGGCTAACATACGCAAATAAGAGCGAGAAGAGAACAAGCGGAACGGTCGTGAAACTAGCAATGATCAAGAAGTGATCCTGAACTCCTACTTACGTCAAACATAACCCAGAAACCGTGTTCACTTCCCGGACTCCGCCAAGAAGAGACCATCATGGCTACACACGCGGTTGATGCGTTTTAATTCGGATCTGGTGTCAAGTTATCCACAACCGGACATTAACAAATTCCCATCTGCCTATAACCGCAGGCACGGCTTTCGAAAGATTATACCCTGCAGGGGTGTCCCAACTTAGCCCATGACAAGCTCTCGCGACCAACGAAGGAATAGACCTTCTCCCAGGAAGACCCGATCAGACTCGGAATCCCGGTTTACAAGACATTTCAACAATGGTAAAACAAGACCAGCAAAACCGCCCGATGCACCGACAAATCCCGATAGGAGCTGCACATATCTCGTTCTCAGGGCAACACCGGATGAGACTAGCTACGAGTAAAACCAACCCTCAAGTTGCCCCGAGGTGGCCCCGCAGGCAGCTCAGTTC